>NW_027528611.1:3559021-3580541 GCF_008692635.1 Crocuta crocuta | reverse complement strand
AAGACCCAGGGCGGGACTATAACTTGGACCTCCCTGATCCCAGTCCAGGTCTGTGTCTCTGATTGCCATGGACCAGAGAATGGGCCCTAGGTCTACTTGTCTTATGAGATCATAGTTGCCAGCACGTGCCTGCATAACCTAGTTGGCACCTTCCTTCGGAGGAAAACACGGTCACTCTCCAAGAGTAGCCATGGACTTAGGAGTTCTTCCAGACACACGCAGTCTCTGGTGCTCACTCTGGTCACTGGGCAATTGGAGGGTTCCAATCCTAACGGAACAAAGAAGGCCGAACAGTCTGGGTGGTCAGAGTAAACCTCCTCTGCGTCTGAGGGTTGATTTGACTTAGTAAGTTCTCACGCACGCTGCATTTTTTGCCCTAATTTAAACAGACGGGGGGGGGGGGGGGGGTGACTGAAAAATGTGTAAATGTTAAAATGTTATAATTCAAAAGCCCTTGAGATCTCCCTATGGATCATCATAGTAATTAAAATGCAGCACAGAAGACCCCTTGCTTCACTGGCTCACAGGGTAAAAGGAAAATGAACACCCAGAATGAATAAAGATTGGAAGTTGAAGGGGCTGGGAATTAGCATGCTGCTGTGTGCTACTCAGATGGCCTTGATATATGGGGAGAGTAAGGAAACAGCTGTCCCTGTGTCCTGGCCCCTTGTTTCTCTCCTAGAAGGGCAGGTTGTAGGGACCGCTAAAGGCAGTATGGGAGGAGGACTGGAAGCTGTGTGGCTTTTTTTGTTTTCTGGGTTTTTTTGAGAGAGAACACGAGTGCACACACCCAGGTGCACACACACATGGGAATGAGCCAGGGAGGGGCAGAGAGAGAGGAGGGCAAAGAATGAATGTTAAGCAAGCTCCAGGCCCATCGTGGAGCCCCACCCAGGGCTCAATCTCAGGACCATGAGATCATGACCTGAGTTGAAATCAAGAGTTGGACATCTACCTGACGGAGCCACCCAGGCGCCTCAGAAGCTGCATAGTTCTGATGGGAAAGCCTAAGGCCTGAGGATTCTCTTCTGTGAGTCTGAAAGTCTGTGAGTGCCCAGGCACCGAGGTTCCCATCTCTGCTTTTTCTAATGTATTTCCACTAAACTTTAAGCCTATTAAGACTTTACTTCTCCTTCAACACCCTGCTCAAAAGCTACCTCGTCTGAGAACCCTTCTGGCTCAAAGCAGTCACACTTTCCTTTCCGCTCACTGTGCATTTGGTTTATACTTTTCTTAAAGCATCCATTAATTTTTGCGTTGAATTCTAGTCATTTGTGTATGTGCTAGTTTCTTTGGAGTACTGGGAAGCCCATTGAGCAGACTCAGCGTCTTCATCTTTTTTTATCTCTTGGGTGGCCCCTGAAGACAAACATTTTATATGTGCTTATTGGTGGACTGGGTAGTTACAGCCACAGTTCTAAGGACACAGTTTTAAGGACCTGTCTCTCACTTCAGCCTTCTCGCTTTATTACCTTCTGTCCCTTCCTTCTGCTGTCGAGAGTTGTAAGGATGATGAAGGCAATGGATGTCTGTGTCACGTACAGTCTTTGGTGAGCTTTTGCACAAACCTGTGAGGAACAGACAAGATAGTGGTCTCATCTGTGAGCAAAATATGTTGTAATAGATTCTGTGCAGAGAACAACAAGAATTGTTTACATCTCTTGAGAGCTGGTGTGTGCCAAGTGTGGTGCTAGGTGCTTTACACGTATAATTTAATTCTCACACAGTCCTAGGAAGTATGTACTGTTAAGATCCCAAAATTATAGGTGAGAATACTGGGCACAGAGAAGTCAAGTAATTTGCTCAATATCTGGCTCATGATCAGTGCATTATATTGTTAACACGTTGGCCCTAAGAGACCCAATATTATCCTGACTTTACAGAAGGAAAGGACCACTGTGTAGTTCTTTTCCTACCTGTTGATTTGCCAGGAAATCTAGCTTAGCCTTGGATATGGTTTTTTTTATGGGGAAGAGAACACCAGCTTTTTAAAATCCTGAGGATCTTAGATCTTGACAAGCTTTTCAAATACCAAGGTATCATTTCTAGGGAATTGCCTGGCTAAGTCATGTAATTATAAGAATCCCTTTCCATGATTTCTTACACCCCATAAAGTATTGGTAGATTGCATTCTCTCTAATGGGATTATGACCCTCAGAAATTCTTCCTCTTCACATATTTCCTCCTTCCATAAGTTTCCATTCCTTCTTTCTGCCCACTTCCTTCCCCTGGCATCTGTTTGGTATTGAGCTCTTGGCATCTGTCTCTCTTTCTTCATTGATGCCTAGCATGAATGGGTGGCCGTTAGACAGAGCCTTCATTGTCAGCTCCCACAGAGACGGTCAGAACATTCTCTGCAGCCTGGGTTCTGAGGTCCACCCAGGCAGTGTGAGCCAGGCTAACTCCCAGTTCTGGACTCTGGTGTTTTTCTTTTGTTGTTGGGCTCCCGTCCCTCCCCAGAATATTGCCAAATAAGGAGCTAGATGCTGACACAAAGGAATGGAAGCCTGTGTTCCTGTTTTTGTATTCTTTTTGTATTCTAGTGCAATCAGAGGAACATTGCACCTTGGGCTGGAATCTGTAGGAAACTGGCCACTAAGGTAGGGTCCTAGAGGTAGCAATTTTGACTCTCCCCATCAGCCTCTTCTAGGAAGTGCTGTTGGTCTGAGCCACCATAAGATGGTTATATGTTGTCTTCTCTGGCCCCACTGCACAACACTAAGGGGCCTCTTTGTTCATGCTGCCAGTTGTCATATATGGAATTCATAGCCCTGAAGTCATGGCTTCCTGGGGCTAAGTTAAGCTAGATGGAACTCTTACATATGTGGCCTTTCTTCTTCCCTAGAGAAATGATTCAAGTTGTGTAGTGCTCTGGATCTGACCTTTGGTGTATAGAGTTTGTGAGTTAGGGGTGTGAAAATCTTGAAGCAGTCAAGTGTAGAGGAAGGAGATGCCAAAGTTCATACTTCTTGGCTCCTGTGGATAAGTAATCAGAGCCATAACGTGGAACTAATTAGCTGTCCCCTTGAAGCCTCTGCAGGCTGGCCAAAAACTGAACAGACTGTGGAGACTGAACCATCCTTCTTGAGAAAGTGGGGTGAATGGAATCACATCCCTGCTCAGACCTCAGGGTGATGGGCTTGTTATGAGAACTGGTTGTTGGGATCCTTCCTTAAAGGCCCCACTGGAAGAGCCAGCGTTGTGGGACGCTGGCATTGTGCATGGGCAGTGAAGACTGTGTTTTAGTGCATCATGTTTATAAAGTACTCCCCTCCTCACCTGCTGACCCCCTTCACTTTTGGAACTGAGCTTCAAGAAGGGGCCTTGGGCTGCGGGCAGGCTGGTGAGGGGGCATGGGTGCTATGCAGGCAGTGACAGGAGAGGCACCCAGGCAGGGGTCTGTGGTACCCGCTGAGCAGAAGTTTGCTATCACAGCATGGTGGAGACCTGGATTCTCATCACTGCTCTAACATAAAAGGGATTTTTAAGGACCAGGCAGTCCGTCCTGCTTATTATAGATACCATAGCCCAGCAGGGTGAGATCAGTGCCAAGGCCACCCAGCTAGAGAGCAGCACAGCCAGAACCAGAGCCAGGTGTTCAGAAAAGCCTAGGTGAAAGTCTTCTCCCCCACCACCTTGGACACAACCACCAAAGGCCTGAGGCTCTTAGATTTTACATCTGTAAACATATTTGAACTTGACCCTTTGGATTCTAAGATTCTCTGATCTCATGAACAGTCCTTGGGAGCTTTGGGCAGACTAGGGCATCATTTGGTGTTTATACTGTAGATGCCACTTACTGAGGAAATAACGTTGAGTATTAACTTAGGAATGTGAGCTGGTACTGGGCACAGGGCTGCTGATGTGGGTGAAAATCTCTAATGGGTCTGAGTTCACACTGGGCGAGCCCCTTGGGTGTCCCAGTGTGATCCTGGTGTTGGACTCTGATTTGGTCAATTATTTACGCCACTTCAGGGCAGAGGTATTTGATACCTTGGGTGAGTATACAGTAGTAGTTGGCCTTCTGAGTTAGTGGTGTCAGGTTTCGGGGATGTCGGGTACGCCTTGAGAGAGCTGCAAATATCTCTTTGGCATTGACAAATTAGACCGTTTTGTTTTCAGTGGATCAACTGAGGTTAAACTTAAACAAATAGGAGCAGCTGGGAGGCTTTGGAAGGAGTGAGATGTGCACATTCTAAAAAAAAAAAGAAAGAAAGAAAAAAGTCTGTGCTCCCTGAGGAAGGAAGCAGTTACTTCTCTGCTGTTTTGTTTTGCACGTTCCGTTCAAGAATTCCAGAAGTTGCAGGTTGTGGATCATGACCTCCATTTTTTTCCCCCTCTGTTGCTGCTTGCCAGAGGAAGGGAGGGCGGGCGGCTCTAAATAACACTTTGGCCTTTATGGAAATGTATCAGATGTTCCAGGAGTAAGTCTGGCCTGCTCACTGGCACGCTCGCTCGCTCTCTCTCTTTCTCTCTCTCTCTTTCTCACTCTCTCTGTCTCTTTCTCACTTTTACTCCATGTTTGCTCTCTGTCTCCTTACTCGTGTCCTTTTCTGTAGGATGTAGTCAGCACGGGTAACCTTATATAGCAAGGTCTGGTCGTTAATGTTAACAGAGACCTAGCAACACGGAAGGCTGCCAGATAGCATTAATCAGGCCAGTGTTTGGAATTTCATAAATGCTCCGACTTCGGGTACAAATTGAACATTAAGAACAATACAAAACTGTTTTCTTCCTTCCCCTCTCTTCTTCTCCCCCTCTGCCCTCTCTCCAGCCCATCCAGCTTCCCTCTTTCCCCCGTTTTTGAATTCCTCAGCTCTGCCGCACGCTCACTGCATTGGAACTTTGTTGATTTTTGCCACGTTTAATTTTTTATTTCTCTGTCTCCCCGTCCACTCCAAGACCACAGGCGGAGCAGCGGCGGCCGGAGCCAGGACTCTGCAGAGGGGCAGGACGGGCAGGTCCCAGAGCAGTTCTCCGGTCTCCTCCACGGCTCCTCCCCAGTGTGTGAGGTGGGGCAGGACCCTTTCCAGCTGCTCTCTGCCGCTGGCCAGAGCCATCCAGAAGGGTCCCCCGCTCAGGGCGCCTGTCACGAGGCCAGCATGCAGCTGGAGGAGACGAGTGTGCACGCTCCTGGAGCCTCCCCGCCCAGTGTCCTGGACCCGAGTAAGAGAGTGGGTTACCCAGCCGGCCTGCCCACCACCAACAGCCAATCGCACCCCGAAACTTTGACTCACACGGCATCTCAACACCCTGGTGGTGCCGAGGAAGAGAGAGACAGGAGCGGGGCTAGAAGCCGAGCCCCTCCCACCAGCAAACCCAAAGCTGAACTCAAACTCAGCCGCAGCTTGTCCAAGTCAGACTCTGATCTCCTGACCTGCTCACCCACGGAGGACGCTACAATGGGGAGCCGGAGCGAGTCCTTGTCCAACTGCAGCATCGGGAAGAAGAGGCTGGAGAAGTCGCCCTCCTTTGCCTCCGAGTGGGATGAGGTAAGGCTGTGTGACGTCACGGGGGACCAGGCTGGCCACGGCCCGCCACAGCTCCCCTGTGGGCCGACTCCCAGGACCGGGATTGCCCTGGTTCCTTCACACTGTGACCAGAGTGTTTCTGACAGCTGTGAGGTGGCAAGCCCCTCGTTGCCAGTGCAGGGGATCTTATGGCCCAGGTGGCAAACAAAAGGTCCGTTCACAGTTAAATTGGAGGGTGGCGGCCCCAGGCAGAGCAGGTCTGAGGGAGAGGCGGTTCCTAGAAATGACCTGCTGTTTGGAAATCTGTGGATCCCATTAGCCACCATGGAGGGAGCCATGCTCACCCTAAAGATGCTTCAGAAGAGCTCGAGAACCTTGTGTGAGCCTTCAGGAGGAAGAGGGAGGCCCAGGGTTAGCCAGGAGGGGTGAGGGGGCTGGGCTTGGGGAGAACCTGCTGTAAAGGGATCAGAGAGGGGCTTTTCTAGTCTCCCCTCCTCCGTGATTATTCTTACTGCATTCCCCTGGAAGACCAAACGCCTCTCCCTGCAGAAGCATTCTGCCCGTCCCACATTCCCGGGTTGATGAGGCACAGGGCTAGGTGATTCCAAACACAAAGAGAGATTAGTGAGGACAAAACATTTGGAGTCAGAGGCCCAGGTTCCTTTCATAACCATTGTTACAGAATAGTTAGAAATATGTACCCGAATATTTTTCAGTGACCTGTGACATAATCTCACTGGGCAGAAGAATGTGTTTCTCGAAGACTGTTAAACACTCAGAGAATGCAAGAGTGCTACCCTTGCAGGCTTCTTGCTGAGAGGAAGCTGCCTTTGAAGGGGACTGGGTCTGTCTCCCAGAAACATGTTCAAGAGCTGAATTTAGCTCTTGGAGAGGAGGGGAGCAGTGCAGCTGACACGTCCATTTGAGCAATCTGTAGACTAAATGCCCTACCCGAGTCTATTCACGTTGCAGCTGCAAAGTTATATAAACCAGAGTGAATCCCGTTCCCAGTGTGGGAACAGGGCAGGGGCAATTCCTATCGCACTCGTCTCTCCAGATAAGAGAGGGGCTTTTGGGCTCTGTGTAGTTAGGGGCTAGGTATCCTGTGCAGTCGAAAGTTTTCACTGGTTCATAAACCAAGATTTGGTGAGCCCGTACTAGACTCTAGGCCACTTGAGGAAAATCAGTTTGAGTGAGAGAGCCCCTGGCCCATGGGACATGACACACACAGTCTGTGTGTTTGTAGGAGTGTGTGCTCTGCCTTTGTCTTTCAAAACAGAATTTTACTCATTTACAGTCAAGTAGAGGGTTAGGCAGTTTAAGAGTAAGATAAGCCCTGGGCCCCTGGGTGGCTCAGTTAGTTAAGCATCTGACTTTGGATCGGTCATGATATCAAGGTTCAGGAGTGTGAGCCCTACTTCGGGCTCTGTGCTGGCAGCTCAGAGCTTGGAGCCTGCTTCAGATTCTGTGTCTCCCTCTCTCTGCCCCTCCCTGGCTTGTGCTCTGTCTCTCTTTCTCAAAAATAAACACTTAAAAAAATTTTTTTAACTTATAAAAAAAAAGTAAGGTAAGTCCAGTGTGCTCTGAAGTGGCAGGAGGGGCCCATGGAGAATAAATATCAGTGGGGACAGGGAAGGTGGAGACAAGGGGTGAGAGAGGGTAGAAGAGGGCTTTAGGACTGGTCACAAAGAAGCAGAATTAAAGAGCCAAGTGTTTTGGTGAAAACCAGGCTAAAGCTAGAAGAATGAAGAAAGAGCACTGGAGAAGAGAATAGCGTGAGCAAAGGCGTGGAGCTGGGAAAGCTTAGGTCCTTTGGTTTCTGTAGTGTAGAATTTGTATAAGAAGCATAAGAAAGAAGGGGAGGGGGGTGCCTGGCTGTCTCAGCCAGAAGAGCATGAGACTCTTGATCTCAGGGTTGTGAGTTCAAGCCCCACGTTGGGTGTAGAGATTGCTTAAAAAATAAAATCTCATGGGGCGCCTGGCTGGCTCAGTTGGTTGAACATCCACCGTGGGCTCAGGTTATTCAAGCCCTGTGTGGGGCTCTGTGCTGACAGCCTGGAGCCTGCTTCAGATTCTGTGACTCCTTCTCTCTCTGCCCCTCCCCCGCTCGTACTACATCTCTCAAAAATAAATGAACATTAAAAAAAAATTTTTTTTAATAAAATGAAAAAAAAAATCTTAGAAAAAGAAATAAGAGCATGAGATTGGGACCAGATAGTGGGAGAGGCCTGAACATGAGGCTGAAAAGTAAGTATTTTGATTTGATGTGAAGGCAACATCTCAGAATCCTTCAAATGGGCTGGAAGACAGCTTTATCAGTCTCACCAACTGCATCTTCTTTTTGGGCTCATCTCCTGAGCATACCTCTCCCACCCAAGAGGTAGACAACGCTGGGTGAATCGCCACAGGATACCCCTGCTCTGTCACCACGCAGCGTTGCCAGGCGGTCTTATGGGTTCCACCATTTCCTCCTGGAGGAGAAACATGAAATCACTGAAGCACAACCTTGCTTTTCATTGAAGTTGGCTGTTCGGGCTAACACACTAGTTGTCCCTTGGCACCTTAATGAGAGGATGTTCATGTGCTGACATTTCCATGGCAGGTAGAGATTGCAGGTGGGTCCAGTGAGCCCAGGCACTGTTTGAGGTCTCAGTGTCCTGGGCCGGTCTGTACTGTGTCTGAAACACCAGAAACAGTGTTACACTTTAAATCTGGAAAATGAAGGCAGCTGTGGTCTTCCTGGAAAGAATTCAGAAGATCAAGATTTGCTTGCAATTGTGAATGGTACCAGAGCCCTTCATGCAAAATCCTTCATCGTTTTTGAGTCACATTACACTTGGTTTTTGTGGATAGCTCTGTCCAAAGAGAAACTTCAGAAGTGTTTCCCCCGGTGGTTGGCCCTACACACAGTCCTTTGGCAGACACTCCCAGAGCAGGGCATTAGTGAATGCCTGCTCCCCATCCCACCCCTGGCTAGGGCCAGAAGGCTGCTGTACCTTATCTTGTGCTTGATTCTTTGTCTTGTTCATCAGCAGATCCCAGGAGGTGGGGGAAGTGGTTCTGAAGGAGCATGGGTCCGGTTCAGCTCCCTGTGGGGCCCAGGCAGCCGTGATCCCAGCACAGATGGGGTTGTGGGCGAGTCTGCCAGGCTGCTCCTCGAAAGTGGTGCAGGGTAACCCACGGGGCTCAGGCTCCAGAGTCAGTAGATTCAACTATGAGCACGCACTCCACCATCACCTCCACCTTGTTGCATGAGGAGCCTCAGGAATCCTCAGTGTTGTTACCTATGTTTGTGAAACAGAGGCAATCAGATCTGTGTTTCAGAGACATTTTTACCAGTTAGACGTGTATTTAAGTCCCTAGCATAGTTCCTAATCCTAATAATACTAAGGTGCTGAGTGAATGGTAAATAATTTGTACTATTATTGTGCTTGAAGCTTTGGAGAATGGGAACTGAGGCCCAGAGTGTCCTCAGAACTTAAGGCAGAACTTCTGGGGGGTTGTCTGGTGCTGGCAGAGTGGCCGGGAAGCAGTAGAGTTCAAGCCCCTCACCCCGTGACCACCTGCGTGACTCTGGCCCACCCCAGAGACAGAAGAGCCTGCCCAGCCTGGGAAAGTAGGGCAGTAGCCCCCCATTGTTCTTTGAGAAGTTAATGAGCCTTTCTACCAACTCCCTGAGAGGAGCAGAGAGGTCAGAGAGGAATCTGCAGTCTTCTGTCTGTACTGTTTATTTTTCAAATGTATCCTTCTATGTAATGGCCAGCAGTGGCTGCTTGATTGGTTGGTAAGTGGGGCTGATGTTATGTAGCTGGGGAACCTGTACAGCCGAGAGATTAAGAGTTGCTTTTTCCAAATGCAGACCCTCCTTACAGGTGCTTAGCACAGCCCTTGCTGATTACCCAGCACGACAGGACTCGGGAAAGTTAGCCTGGTTAAGGTAAACCTCTGAGGTGGTGTCCATTGTGATGCTAGCATTCTCCCTATTTCCGGTTAGACTTTCAGGAACAAAAAAGAATAGAGTTTGCCTTTTAAAAGAGCTCAGCCCCAGAGGATATCTAAATCCAAGCTTTAGTAGATTCTTTCTCCGTTTACCAGTCAAAAGTCAAAGCTCTCATTGCTGTCTTGATGATGCCTGATAGAATAGGGGTGTCTTAGAAGCTAAACTGGAAAGCTATACGTAAATGAAACATTGATAATATACAGGTCAGGAGTAGGAAAATCACCTACATGTCGTTAACCTCTGTTAACATTTGCCGTGTATCCAGATTTGGGGTCTTAGTATATTTACTGATTTAGAATTTGTTTTTCTTACCTAATTTCTGCATTTTGTGGGTATCTTACCATGGCAGTGCCCATAAGATCCAGATTCAGATCTGAATTCTGAGAGGCATAGTATTCTGCTGTGTGACTGTGTCATAGGGCTTATCAGTTTGCTGTTGTTTAAACTGCCCTTCGGGTGTGTTCTCCCCCCTTCTCCACCTGCCTGTGTGTCCCAGAAGGCTGAGCTGTGTGGACAGCATCACCCGGCCAGAGAAATCTGGGGTTGGCTGTGTCCTACTACTGAAGACCAGCTGTCCCGTGAGGGACCTTTCCCAAAAGCTGCTCTCTCTGGGTTCTGGTAACTAGTGCCTCCCCTTGACGCTTCCAGCCTGAGGCTCCCCGCTGTGACTGTCTCCTCCCATTATTCTCTTCCCTTGTTGCTTTCTGTTACACTCTCTCTCTACCCTACCCAAGCCTGTGTATATAATCCCTGTATTGGGGTGCCTGGGTGGCTTTGTTGCTTAAGCTTCTGACTCTTGATTTCGGCTCAGGTCATGATCTCAGGTTTGTGAGATTGAGCTGCTCGGTCCACGCCATCAGAACAGAGCCTGCTTGGGGTTCTTTCTCTCCCCCTCTCTCTTTGCCCCTCCCCCTCACTCACTCTCTCTCAAAATAAATAAATATTTAAAAAAATAATAATAGTCCCTTTATTAAGCTCCTTTAGTTGCCCCGGTTGAACGTGCCATCTTTTTCCTGAGGGGACCCTGAGTGATACCCACATTTTTAAGCACTGTTTCTATCTGGTGTCAGCAAGCATAGATGGCTGTGTGCTGGAGCAGTAAACATGGCTCGTGCGTGTAATTGTAAATTAATCTTCATTTGCGGATGAGCCGGAAGGTATGGATATTCAGGGTGCCGGGAAACTGGAGAAATTCATCATCTGACTTGAAGCCTGTTCCACCTCCAACTGTAGAGAAGATGCCCATTTTCCTTTCCATAGAGCTGTGGCAGTGTGGTCAGCATCTCAGCCATATGCCCTAGAATCCCCATCCCCTCGATGCCTTTCCATCCTCTGTCTCTGCACCCACGAGTGCACGCGGCGGCGGCAGCAATTAACATCTGAAATAAATACTTCGCAAGGAGAACAAAAATAACTTTCTGGTCAGATTGTGGCTTGAATGTATATAAAGTCTTAGGGATCAGATAGGTCTCTCACATACCTGCCTTTGAGTGGGATTGAAGTTCATGAAAGAGAAAACCACAGAAGGCTGCTTGTCTACTTAGCATAAACATTTGAGTAATTTAAAACTTGGCTGAAGGCTTAAGTGATAAATGTGTGTTTTGTAATCAGTTTTCATAAATATTAAACAAGTGGGAACCAGGTGATGAGCAGGGACGACGTGCTCTGTGTGCATTTTGTACAAACTGAGAATAGTTTCTGGCCGGGGACTTGGGGGATGTCCCCGGTTTCATCTGAAATGGTAGCTGAGAGGACCTTTGGCTCTTGGGTCCCTCAGTGAGAAAGGGGGCAGGAGCAGGGAAGGCGCCCTTCCAGGCCGGTCCCTGGCCCGCCCCACCCTTTCCAGCAAGCTGTCCAGTTGGAGGCATGATGTCACCAAGAGACGAGCTGATTGGTTCAACTCCACAGAGGCTTTGGTTGCTGTTAACCCTTGACGGTTGGGTCTGCCTGGAGAAAAAAGACTTCATATAAAATAGATTTTGAGCTTGAGTTTCCGCTGACTGTGGCTAAACTTTCCTCCATCCATAGTCTGCAGTTTGTATTGTTCTTTATTATGTAAACAAGCATGCTGTATAGTGTTTTTGCTGAGCCTGGCTGGCCCACTCTTGACAAGAATGTGGTACTCCTACCTCTGGGGGCAAATTGGAGCCGGAGTGTCTGTTTAAAGTTGCTTCCTGGTACACGCAGGGGTCACAGCTTTTATCCTAGAACCTTGAAATTTGCCTTGGTCTTAAGTGGTCTGGTCTGATGGGGAGCTTTTTTTCCCCCCTATTTTAAAAATAATCTCACTTAGTTTTTAGGCAGTCCAGAATCAACAGTTTTGCCTTACCATGTGATAAATCCAAGTGATTTTTGTTAGCCTAGATTTAAAAACACATATATGGGCATTTCCATGGCCTCGATGTTAACAGACACCATGCACAGCAGTATGAGCAAGCCAGAGTTAGTCCTGGCTCCTCCGTTATGGAGGCGAGGACTGGTGTGCCTGACCCCACACCACACCCCACCCAACCGCTCTTGGTGACATCATGCCTCCTAGTGGACAGCTTGCCGGGAAGGGTGGGTTGGCTGGCACCTGGCCCTGAAGGGCGCCCTTCTGCAGCGGCCACTTCATTTAGCGCAGGAGGCTGGGGAGGCCTGACTTCTTCTGTCTGCTCTGTCCTCATTTCCCTGCTTTCCTCTCCTCTCCAGCTTTCTCCCTCCCTGCATTTCTTGCCCTTTATTCCTGTTTCATTCTTTTTATCTCCTTGTTTCCCCTTTGTTCTTTCTTCCCTGTTCATCGATGCTCTTTCCAGTCTTCTACTTTCTCCCTCCTCATTTTCCTCATTAATGGTTGCTTTTCTTCTTTAGTCTTCCTCTGTGGCATCAAGGCCTTTCCCCAGCCTTCTCCACCGAAGGATTTTTCTTTTCTCTTTTCAACACCTGTGCCAGTGTTAACTCATTTTTCTCTTCTGCAGAGCATTTTACTGCTCATTTCTTTCCCCACCTGCCACCACGCCACACTGTCTGCCCACTGTCCTTTCATAAACAGTCGGGTTGTATTTAGCCCCGTCAGGACAGCACCATCAAGAACCAGGTAGGGATTTGTGGTTATTTTTGAAATTGCCAGAAGATGAGAATTTCCTTTCTTTCCTCTTTTTTGTTTCCTTACATTTTCTTTTTTTTATTTATTTTTAATTTCAAGTTTATTTATTTATTTATTTTGAAAGAGAGAGCACAAGCAGGGGAATTGCAGAGAGAGAGGGAGAGAGAGTATCCCCGGCAGGCTCCTCACTGTTTGCGCAGAACCTGATGGCAGGGCTTGAACCCACAAACCGTGAGTTCATGACCTGAGCTGAAATCCAGAGTCAGACACCCAACCTACGGAGCCACCCAGGCGCCCCACGTTTTGTTGTCTTAAACATGAGACCAAAAGCATGGTTGACAGTGAATGTCGGTGAACATATGAGAAGAATTTGGTTTTTATGCCAGTGCATACAAATGCTGAAAGTCACAACTTTTTCTGGGACATTCTTTATATACTTTGCTTCTGGTTTTGCCTCTCTTCCTTCTTTTTTCCTAGTAATGCCATCAGTTGGATACAGACTAAGTATTTTATATACTTTTGGAAATACTAGTTAATCTTATATTATTCTAAGCAATTGTGTTTGAGAATCAAGTAGAGGTATATTCACGTAATCTACAATAATATAAAATTGAAGTGTATTTTTATTAGAAGTTTTCATTCATTCCACAACTTTGTTGAATACCTATGTTCCAGGTACTAGTCTAAGCACTGGGGATGAGCAGTAAACAAAATAGACAAAATCCCTTGTCTCCCTGTAACTGACATTCTAGAAAGCTAGACGGGGTGGGGTAGGGGGAGAAGACAAGACAATAAGTAAAATTGTAGTATGCTAGTTGGTGATAAGAGTGCTAATGAGAATAATAAACCTAAGAGGAGGGATAGAGCAAGCTGGGGTGGAGCTGCAGGGGAGGGGCCCTCGGAGAAGGAGGGGTGTGACCAGGCACGAGTTGAGCTGTCATGCTGCTTTGTCTGTTAGTGATTAATTTCTCCTATCAGACAAATTTGAGATTCCATTCTACACTTACATTGTCTTACAAATAAATCTTACTACTTGAATTTTACTTTTAATTTCCTTTCTCCTTTTCAGTCACTATTGCCACCTGCTTCTTTTCTCATCTTTTCTCCCCCTCTCCCTTTTTTTCCATTAATTTGTGTTGGATGACTTTTTATATGTGTACCCAGAGATAGATATGTACATACTGTATCTCTTAAGCTATCGAATGAAATCTGAATTTGTAAGAATTGCCCAAACGTGATCATTGTCCTTGTTGCCATCTTGGGCAAGGATCATTGAGTGCGTTGTGGTAGAGAGGTTGGGTTCTAGGACATTGTCTTAGGAAATTCATTTTCATAGGTGCATCACATGCTCAAAACAGAAATAAAATCTACCCAGGATTATAAAGCAAGGGGAGGGAAGTCCAAAATTATTTAGACCAGATGATGGCCAGGAATCTCAAATACAGAAATCCTGTGAGAAAAGTACAGCTGACTAGGTGGTCAGGGAGTCAGGGCAGGTGAGTGTCAGTATCTGCACCATCATTTTTGGAACTCAGAAATGGTGCTGGTGCCCTGAAAGGCATCTTACAGGCTAATGACCTGACGAATCTGAAATGCTTCTTCTCAGTAGTCAAGCCTGCAGGATCCAGACAGAGAAGGAGATGCTGGCAGCCTCAAACATTTTCTGACCTAGGGCGGATGGTGTAAAGGGGGCTATCTAGACACCAGATATGGAGGTCGTCCTTATGAACCTCCGTGCACGTATGTGTGTGGATGTGGGCTCTGTGTTATTTTAGATGGTGAATTACATTACCCCCGGCATGTCCAGCTAGAGGTGGGGGATGCCTCTGTCAGCCTTGCCCAGGGAATGTGGCTGCCCGATTAGTGAAGGAGTAGTGTATGTGGGCTTGAGTCCGGTCCGGGTTAAGAAACCAGGCATTGCAACGCCTCTGGGCTGGCCGTGCTCCTGCCCAGATGACCTGCTGCTAGCTGCTTTAGCCCTCATCATCTCTGACTCACCCAGAACCCTGTGAAGTGTAGCAAAACAAGCTGGCTTCAGTATATTCTCACAGGACAATGATGTGTCTGTGTTTTTACCTCCATGAAATGAATGGGCCCCCGAGAAGTTTAATTCGTTTAGAGATATGCTGTGTGATCAAAGTGGCAGCTAAGTAATTATCTGGCCAGAAAGTGAGGGAGAGCCTTTTTTATTATATAAGACTGTAGGAAAGCAATTAACCTGGACCTCCCCCGCAACACTGAGCTCTCTCCTACACCCCGGTTTTGCGCCAGTACCCTGCTCTCTGATTGCAGCTCTGTGTTTTCCTGGATGGCTGCCCTCTCTGCCTAGGGTTCCTTACCTTTTCTTTGTCCTGCTCTTTCCCATAGATGTTCTCTTTTGATACCTCCAGGGGAGTAGCCAGCGGGCAAGAAGACTGCTTGTGGCCTGCTTGTGGGTAGGGCCGGGATGCTGAGCAGAGTTCCTCAGGCATCCGGCTCCGGCTCCTTCACGTGCTCTAATGACCCAGTCTCCGGCGCCACGGGGCCCACCTGTCCATAACTCAAGGCAGCATGTTTATTTGTTTGGACAGGTGGAAAACTGCCTATGCTCACTAGGGGCCTACAAATGACAATTTGTCTGGCAGTCTGTTCTCGCCTGTCCTGATTTAAACAACCAGGGAGCTGTCGTAAACTCAGTTGAAATGGTGTGGTTTGTGTAAGTGTTCCAGTCCCTCTCCACTTTGGAACCAGTTATTTTCAGCAGAGCTGCCCCTCAAAACCCATGGGGAGTGCCTTGTCTCTGTTAGGCGGTCCTGGAGTTTGCTGCCGGGGAATAGCTTCCCTCGCTGGCGCCCAGAAGGTGGATGACCCTGGGGAAGTTCATCTCCAGGGGCTGGCTGAGCCCTCTTTGCTGACCCAGAGGTTAGGAGGGTACACCGTGGAAGCCGGGGTATAGTGGCAGAGGAGCGCGCTTCAAGGGTAGGAGCTACCGAAACCCAAGGTGTTGACCTGTGCTCTGGGAGGGAAGAGTTGTCTTAAACAGCCTGCATATCTAACTGCATGTAGGTGCTCCGTCAAAGCCAACCCTGGAAATGCAATTTTTACACACTGTTTTTTTTTTAAATTATAATACCCAGTATTACATGGCTGAAATTTAAAAAGGTACCAAAGAATATATAATTTTGTAATGCCTCCCTCCCTCTCTGTCCTCCAGACACCCAGTTCCTCTCCTGAGTTTTTGAGTATCCTTCTAGAAATATTTTGTGCGTTCATAAGCGTTTTAGACATGTTAAGTATTTTTCTTGCTAAGACCAGAGGTGCCATATTCTACATACTGCTCTGAACCTTGCTTTTCTCATTTGAGAATATATTTTTGAAAATCATTCTAATTAAGTACATAGTGTTTCCTTTTCTTTTTTGTGCTTCATAGTGTTCCACAGTATGGATATACTTAATCATTTATTTTTAAAGTTTTGTCTAGATAGATATTTTGGATGTTCCTAAGTTTTTCCTAATCATAAGTAATACCACAGGGCACCTGGGTGGCTCAGTGGATTAAGCATCTGACTTCAACTCAGGTTGTGATCTCAGGGTTCATGAGCCTGCTTTGGGTGAGCACGAGCCCCACTTCAAGCTCTGCACTGACAGTGAGGAGCCTGCTTGGAATGCTCGCTCCCTCTCTTTCTCCTTCTCTCTGCCCCTGGTGGGATTCTCTTTCTCTCTCTAATTAATTAATTAATTAATTAAAAGGACATAAATAGGGGTGCCTGGGTGGCCCAGTCAATTAAGCATCTGACTTTGGCTCAGGTCATGATCTCGCAGTCCATGACTTCAAGCCCTCCGTTGGGCTCTGTGCTGACAGATCAGAGCCTGGAGCCTGCTTGGGATTCTTTCTCTCTCTCTCTCTCTCTCTGCCCCTCCTCCCCCAAAAAATGAATAAACGTTAAAAAAATTTAATAAAAATTAAAAAAAAAACTAAACAAATGAAAGTTTTAAAATAGGTACGTAAGTAATACTGCAATTCATATCCTTATACAGAGTCATGTTAAGATACATTTCTAGAGGATAAACAGCTGGGTTAAAGGGTTTATGCGTATTAAACTTCAGCTCAGGTCATGATCTCACAGTTCGTGGGTTCAAGCCCTCGCATCCAACACATCAGGCTCTGTACTGATAGCTTGGAGCCTGGAGCCTGCTTCAGATTCTGTGTCTCCTTCCCTTTCTGCCCCTCCCCCGCTCGTGCTGTGTGTCTCTCTCTGTCTCAAAAATAAACAGACATTAAAAACATTTTTTTTAAGCTGCAATTCTGTCCTCCTGCCCTCAAACCTCTGTTTCATTGCCAGGCACCCCTGTTCTTCTCCTTTTCCTCAGATGACTTGTTGTTCTCAAACTGCATCTGTCCTGGCCGTCGATGCATCCAGGTCATCAAGTCCTCCTGAAGTTGTATGACATCATTTCAGATTGCATTACACTGTATGATGAGATTTTGCTTGCCACATGGCTCCTGCTAATGCTTCATCAAGGAGTGTGATTGCCTCCTTGCTCTCCTGAAAAATTAAAGGGATGAGTCTGTCAGTGAGCTCAAATTAAGGACTGTGCACGTGACCCCTCCAGAGCCCCTCCTCCCTACCTCCATCAGGAGGCCTTATGGAAAGCTGCTCTCTGAAGTGACAGAGTTGCCTCTTGCCTCAGGAAGCTTCTGCCTATGCTTGCTGCCTGGGAGACACAGCCGAGCCTCTCCCTGGTTTTGCTTTTTGGCAGAATCCATGTAGGTTGTCCCTGCACCCCATTTGAGAACAATGCCTGTGACCCCTGCCCACCTACCAGCAGAACCATCCTGCTCTGGGTCCCTGAGCCTTGCTCAGCCATTGTTTAGCAGATCCAGGACTCATCCTGCCCTTAATTTGCAGGGAAAGATGCTTTTGTACTGATTTTTCACTTAAAATCAATAAGATAGATGGGGACTAGAAGAGCCTGTTTTGTATACATAACCTGTAGCCAGGCCCTGTAAAGAGTGTCTCAAGCCGGGATGCCTCAGTGGCTCAGTAGGTTAAGCATCTAACTTTGGCTCAGGTCATAATCTCATGGCTCATGAGTTGGAGCCCCACATCAGGCTCTGTGCTGACAGCTCAGAGCCTGGAGCCTGCTTCAGATTCTGTGTCTCCCTCACTCACTGCCCCTCCCCTACTCATGTTCTGTCTCTCTCTCTCTCTCTCAAAAATAAATAAACATTAAAAAACAATAAATGAAAAAAAATGTGAGTGTCTCAAGCCCTCACTCGCCCTTGACTCTGAGCTCTTCCTCTTCTTCTGTCCTGTGTCACTCAACAAGTTTCTTCCCACAGTGTTTCCCCTTCTGAGCCCAACCCCCTTCCCAGTATTCTCTCAATAGCTACCTCCTCAGTAGCTCCTGCTTGCCTTTGGGCTTCTTCTCTAGTCCTTCTTACTTGCAGCTGCTTTTCATATCTGAAATATTTTGTATTACCTCCTCTGACTAAAAACCACGGTTAGTCCCTGATGGCTCCAGCATTGAGTTTACATTGTTTGCTCTGGAGTTCATTGTTCTCCAGAGAATAGCCCAGGGTCCAGCTTCTATACCTGGATTTCTCTCCCATCTTCTCNTCTCTCTCTCTCTCTCTCTCTGCCCCTCCTCCCCCAAAAAATGAATAAACGTTAAAAAAATTTAATAAAAATTAAAAAAAAAACTAAACAAATGAAAGTTTTAAAATAGGTACGTAAGTAATACTGCAATTCATATCCTTATACAGAGTCATGTTAAGATAAATTTCTAGAGGATAAACAGCTGGGTTAAAGGGTTTATGCGTATTAAACTTCAGCTCAGGTCATGATCTCACAGTTCGTGGGTTCAAGCCCTCGCATCCAACACATCAGGCTCTGTACTGATAGCTTGGAGCCTGGAGCCTGCTTCAGATTCTGTGTCTCCTTCCCTCTCTGCCCCTCCCCCACTCGTGCTGTGTGTCTCTCTCTGTCTCAAAAATAAACAGACATTGAAAACATTTTTTTTAAGCTGCAATTCTGTCCTCCTGCCCTCAAACCTCTGTTTCATTGCCAGGCACCCCTGTTCTTCTCCTTTTCCTCAGATGACTTGTTGTTCTCAAACTGCATCTGTCCTGGCCGTCGATGCATCCAGGTCATCAAGTCCTCCTGAAGTTGTATGACATCATTTCAGATTGCATTACACTGTATGATGAGATTTTGCTTGCCACATGGCTCCTGCTAATGCTTCATCAAGGAGTGTGATTGCCTCCTTGCTCTCCTGAAAAATTAAAGGGATGAGTCTGTCAGTGAGCTCAAATTAAGGACTGTGCACGTGACCCCTCCAGAGCCCCTCCTCCCTACCTCCATCAGGAGGCCTTATGGAAAGCTGCTCTCTGAAGTGACAGAGTTGCCTCTTGCCTCAGGAAGCTTCTGCCTATGCTTGCTGCCTGGGAGACACAGCCGAGCCTCTCCCTGGTTTTGCTTTTTGGCAGAATCCATGTAGGTTGTCCCTGCACCCCATTTGAGAACAATGCCTGTGACCCCTGCCCACCTACCAGCAGAACCATCCTGCTCTGGGTCCCTGAGCCTTGCTCAGCCATTGTTTAGCAGATCCAGGACTCATCCTGCCCTTAATTTGCAGGGAAAGATGCTTTTGTACTGATTTTTCACTTAAAATCAATAAGATAGATGGGGACTAGAAGAGCCTGTTTTGTATACATAACCTGTAGCCAGGCCCTGTAAAGAGTGTCTCAAGCCGGGATGCCTCAGTGGCTCAGTAGGTTAAGCATCTAACTTTGGCTCAGGTCATAATCTCATGGCTCATGAGTTGGAGCCCCACATCAGGCTCTGTGCTGACAGCTCAGAGCCTGGAGCCTGCTTCAGATTCTGTGTCTCCCTCACTCACTGCCCCTCCCCTACTCATGTTCTGTCTGTCTCTCTCTCTCTCTCAAAAATAAATAAACATTAAAAAACAATAAATGAAAAAAAATGTGAGTGTCTCAAGCCCTCACTCGCCCTTGACTCTGAGCTCTTCCTCTTCTTCTGTCCTGTGTCACTCAACAAGTTTCTTCCCACAGTGTTTCCCCTTCTGAGCCCAACCCCCTTCCCAGTATTCTCTCAATAGCTACCTCCTCAGTAGCTCCTGCTTGCCTTTGGGCTTCTTCTCTAGTCCTTCTTACTTGCAGCTGCTTTTCATATCTGAAATATTTTGTATTACCTCCTCTGACTAAAAACCACGGTTAGTCCCTGATGGCTCCAGCATTGAGTTTACATTGTTTGCTCTGGAGTTCATTGTTCTCCAGAGAATAGCCCAGGGTCCAGCTTCTATACCTGGATTTCTCTCCCATCTTCTCTATTTTTTTCTGGCTCCAGGCAATTCGTTTACCCATGATTTTCCTCTACACTTTGGTGTATACCTTTTTCTTGTTAGCATGGCTTTCTCAGTGTCTTCTTGAAATTCCACCCATCCTTAAAGGCTTGCTCAGTCATTCATTCAACACATTATCAAGAGCCCATTGTATGGCAAACATTGGGCTAGGTGCTGGGTGTACAGAAGTGACACAGTACACAAACAGCTTTTGAGGGACTTCCAGTCTAAAGGGAGAGACAGATAGTAGGTAGACAAGCACAAACAAAAAATATTTCATAAATGAAGATAAGTGCTCTCAAAAAAGTACGTAGTACCCTGAGGGGTGGGAGGGTGGTAGCCCCATTTGGATTGAAGGAGTTAGGCTGGTAAACAGTGGTGGGGACCAGGGGGTCCAGTCCCTGCTGCAGAGCTGCCTGCCAGCACTTCGCAATTACAGAGGCGTCCCTTTGCCTGTGGACTCCTCAGCCACTGATGGGCACTCTGGGCATTGCTGATCTGGTTTTTTCCTGCATGGCTTGTCTCCCTAATCAGATTAGAGACATTTCAAGGATAGTCATAACAGTTCACTTTTGCAAGTGCTCGGGGGTCCCCTTCCCAGAATGGGCACTTAGAAATGGGCACTTAGAAATCCAGTGATCAAGGATCTCAGATGACGGAGGTCCTGAGTCCTTAAAATGTCACGTTCACTCCAAAGAGCTGAAGAGTTTGACTTGCTAAAGACCTTGCCATGCTTGAGCATGGTTATTCCTTTATCTTCTTGAGGCAAACATAATAATTAAGTCCTTCTCCATCTCGCCCTTAAATTTTGAATTTTCTTTTTCATTCTCTGGTAACATATAATAGCCGTTTTGCACCACAACTGAAGGATTCTAGAAAATATGTCGTATAATTTGCTTCACAAATGGGAGCGTAGAAATTTATGGGTTTCAGGAGATGTTTATTGCTAATGTTTTGTGGATTTCTCAGTTTAATAGATTAGGCCCCTCCCCTTAATTTTTTTTCAAGTTGAAAATGTTTTACTAAAACATTCTGATTTGGAAAGGGAAGGTTGAATTTGACATTTAAATGTCAGTGTAAGTTTTAAGCAAACTCCATTTACTGCTTGCCCTCTTATACATAAAATAGTTAACATTTATAAAAAAAATATTAAAAAGAGAAGCCCCCTTGGAAACATCACAGTGGGTGTTAACAACACTTTCTGCTTTCAAGTAGCATATATTTACGTCAAGAACAAAAATAGGTTGGTCCATTCTTGGCCCTTAATCCTTTAAATTAGACTGGGAAGAGGAACGAACCAAACCAGATACGGGATATTTTGGTTAAAATATCAGCTTCTGCCCAGGTAGCTCCATCTGTCCCCGTACGTCTCCAGAAGGACTTGCTGCGGTAGAGTGAATGCGTAACTAAACAAGTCCTTAGCCAGGTCCATGTGTTTAGAGCCATTTACAGGCTTTAGAGGCACTTAAGAGAGCAGAAGAGTTAGTTAGCATCTCTGACTTATATGAATGCTAGTGGAATCAATTTGGCTGAAGTGAAAATTTCCTGAAGCCTCTATTTTAAAAATCAGAAATACTGCCGCTGACCTAGAAATAAGGTCCTAGCTGAGCCCCCCCCCCC
>NW_027528611.1:3473789-3558952 GCF_008692635.1 Crocuta crocuta | reverse complement strand
CCCCACCATCGGGGTATTAACCCAGAGTTCTGGCCATGCTTCAGTTCAGATAATGCTGTTTCTCTGTGCTAAGTTCCTCCTGAAGGTTCAATTAGATTTGGCCTCTATTCATCCTGGGCAGTGACTGGAAAACTGCCAGTTTCTAAGGCCAGAGCTTCGTGATGGACGCATTTGTTTCACTGCAGACAAAGATTTCAATGTAAAATGTCCCGGGCCCTTGAGGATGGAAAAGGAGACTGATCTCAATGAGGAACAAGCCTGTTGGCTGTCATGCTGAGATGCGTTAACGTCTCTCTGTGCCCTGGAAGGGGCTCCTTGCACGGATGGACCTGAACAGGCTGGAATTTGCTGCCTGTTCAGACCCCCTTCCTGGGAGAGAGGTCTGCTAATTAGGCGTTTTATTTGAAGTCATCAAGTGGTGTTAACACCTGCAGTTCCTTCGGTCAGTCGTTACACAGAGCAACATGTACTGGGTCTTCACACAGCTTGTGGAAAATGCCATCTGCATTTGGGGAGCACTGTGTACCCCTACCAAGTTTGTGGCTGTGCCCTTTACTGGATTTAGCTTAGACAGTGCTTCCTCCTTGGCTTAATTAAAATGTATCTCCAAGCGTTCATAGGCTTTGGCATTACTTGGGTCATTGCATCATTTGCTACATTTTATGTCCTGTGGCAGTTGTGTCTATATTTCTTCAATGTTGAGCTAGAAAAGGAAACACGGCATCATAAATCTGAGGTGAGGTTGGTTAGAAACCATCAAATCTACAAAGGTGAGGGCTCTGTTCAAGGAAAGGAAGCCTGAGCTAAGCGTGTGATTGACACCTGTGAAATCACCGAAGGGCTCCATAGGCCAGTCACAGCCTTGTTGCTGAGTCCTAGCCTAACAAGGTAACACACAGATGCAGAAACTTAAAGGTGCTGTGTTAGAGAAAGAAAACCACTCACTTCACCCAGGTGATAGTAAGCCTGTGGGGCTCATTACCCTGTGAGTCGGTGGAATATGTTGGCTTAGGAACGATCTCACTAGGAGTAACAGGCGAAAAGGTACAGGCTGGTCTTCTGGGAGCCCTGTTCCCAGCCACGCCGCCAGTGGGGGTCCAGGCTGGCTGGGAGTGTGTGCTTTACCAGCAAGTAGTTCTTAGATGCCCACTATGTGTCAGGCACTGTCCTAGGTGTTGGGTGCAGGGGTGCAGATAAAGGACACCGTTCTTTCTCTTGGGGAGCTTCCTTGAAGGACATAAGGGTGGCCCCTGAATTCTGGAGAAGGAGGGTTTGGGGCAGCAGTCTGATTGGAAGTAGGGGCTGGAGGCTTGTCTTAATGATAAGCTTCACTGTTTTTACTTAAGTTTTATGTGTTAGAGCAACAAAACTAGTTTCTTCTTTTAAGTTTATTTATTTTGAAAGAGAGCAGGGGAGGGGCAGAGAGAGAGAGAACCTCCAAACAGGCCCTGCACTGGCAGCATGGAACCCGACTCAGGGCTCAGACCCATGATCCAGGAGCTCATGACCTGAACCAAAATCAAGGGTCGGACGCTTAACTGAGTCACCCAGGTTCCCCTTCCACCTGTGTAATCTTCATGCCATGTTAACATATGGGCCCTAGGGTAGTTTCTTGTTTCACCGAGTTCTTTTCTACCTCAAGCCTGGCCGCCTCCTGATCAGAGGTTGCCAGCCTGGGTCTGTCCAAAATCTGCCTCCCTTCTTTTCCCAGTTCTACAGTTGATTTGTTGATTTTGAACAAATTATGGTCCTCTCCAGGTAACAGTCTCTCCCTCCGTAAAGTGAAGTAAAACAAGAAGGCTTCTGCAGGTTCCCCATGGAATCCAGAAGGTCCGTGCTTCGCCTAGGACACATCAGGAGATTTGCTTAGCAGACAGGCCTGTCAGAAATACAG
This sequence comes from Crocuta crocuta, assembly GCF_008692635.1. NCBI lineage: Eukaryota > Metazoa > Chordata > Mammalia > Carnivora > Hyaenidae > Crocuta > Crocuta crocuta. Next base: position 3,557,058 of record NW_027528611.1, on the reverse strand, counting down.
TGTTGTCACCGGTGACTGCCCTTCACAGGTGGCTGCCCCCACCTTTCTCCACTTGCATCCTGCTTTGCATTCAGAGCAGGCAAGCTGTTAGCACAAGGCTCATTTAAAACCCCAGTGGAGGAGGTTATCATAGCATCCTTCATTCTAGCGAGTGGCTCCAGTTTCCCCCTCAGCAGCTGGAGCGATTAAATGTCACACTCTATCAGGGGAGTACCAATTACGAACATGAATTTCATGCTGGGTGCTTTCACAGTCTTTGGCTGGTTTTGGGCCATAGTCCTGACCCACTTTGGCAGCACCTTGAACTGGGGCGTTTGTTGACTGGTTGCACGGACCAGCCAGAAGGGTCTCAGGGCCCAGACTGCTGGCAGGGCTTCACCCGCACTGTTACAGTCACCCTGCTGGGGCAGCAGGATGCTCCCCGTATCTGTCATCACATCGCCCAGCCAGCCAGGCAGAATACTTTCGCTTTGAGCCACAGTGTTCCTTTGATTCATTGTAAAGTGTCGGAGCCGGATGGTTCCCCAAATACGAGTTCTCTTCTTACAGGGTACTAAACTGAGGCCCCCAGAGGATGTGGCCTACCCAGAGTCTCACAAGACCTTTGACAGCGCCCAGACCTCTGTTGCTTAGCAACATCTTTGGGAAAGAGCGGGCACTGTCGCTCATTGAATACATGAGCAAACCTAGATCTCCTGGGATTTGTTGGAGTCACAGAGTTCATTTTACCTTTTTTGGTTCAGACCGTCAGCATGCCAGATCTCATTTGGGTTCAGTGACTGATCTAGAGTGTTAGAAGATTCCACCTGTTTCCTTGAAATAGAGTATCACCCTTTCATGCCGCACATGCCAAAGGGAAAGTTTAACCTTCTATCACTCCTTCCCTCGCCTGTGGCACTTCTAAGCAACGGTCCTCAAGTGTGATCACAGACCAGCGAGCATCAACCACACGTGGGAACATGGTAGAAATGAGAACTCTCTGCTCCTCCCAGACCCAATGAATTTGGCCCTCTGGGGGTGGAGCCCAGCAACCAATGGAACAGGTGATTCCCTTGCTGCTGAAGTTTGGCATCCACTGCTTTAAGAGCTCCCTGGCGAGGTTTCCCACGGTGTGGGGTTGTATAGCATTCGCAATCAAAATTTAATGCGAGTTTTATCTGACACGTTTAATATATCCATGGTAGTTATTGTGCTAGTAGTAATTAGGCAAATGAAAAGCTGTTCTTATAAATGGCTGTTATGAGTATTAACCAGGCAAATCAGGTTTTTTATCGTTATTTCCCCCTATTAGCTAGGTAGTTTCTAGTGTCTGACAGTGGCCATGCTGTTGGCAGTTTCCCTCATTACACAGATATTCATCCTTCGGACATTCACAGAGACCACACTCGTTCATATTTGAAGTCAGCCTCTAATTTCCCAATCGTTGGGGTTCCCTGTGATCATCTAGCTTAGGTTGAGGTTCACCCCCTCCCCGGCCCCAAAGCAGGATTTAATGCAGATAGTTTATTTGGGAGGTGATCTCTGGAAGCACTGGTAGGGGAATGGGGTCGTGAGAAACAAAGGGAAGCAATAAGGGGTTTGTTATCATGGGGTTACCGCTCTGGGTCCTGGGGCTCAACCCCCCTGGGAAACTGACAGGTCGCCTCAGTTATCCCACTTGAGGGTAAAGGGAGCTCTGGGGTCTTTACCAGCTCCACTCAGTCTGGTAGAGAGCTGCTCCCTTAGCAGGAAGAGGGGCAGGCCAGTCCCGCCCCGGCACCTCCAGTCTACTCAGGGCGCAGGCCTAGAGGGCTCGGGAGGCTGAAGAGGACCCCTCAGAGTGCTGCAGGGGTTCATGGTTGCAACTGTCCAGTGGGCAGGCTCAGAAGTGATGAGTGCCGGGAGAATACAGGCAGGGACTGACGGCACCCGTCCGTGGTCCAGGCCGAGGTGTCTCCGGCTGTCTTGGATCCCCTCTTCCCCCGGTGCCGGGAGGGCTTTGTGGAGCACTACCGCTCTCCCTCTTGGCACTTACCAAGACAGACCTGCCCCTGGGGGTCCCTGTTCTAGGGGAATGTGGCAGGTAAGTACCCCGGGGCCTGAAAGCAGCTGCAGCGGGTGGTGTCGGGAGGAAGGGAGAGGGTGCTGTGAGAATACTCTGGATCTTAGCGTCTGAGCGAGGGAGGGGGCAGGGTGGAGTCAATGAAAACATCTAGGGCTGCAAGTGGCTGACATCGGGTCTCTGCTCTGATGGAGAAGAAAAGGAAAAGCAGAGGCTTCTGGGCACTGATAGGAGAAGGCAGAAGAGAAACTTCGATGTCTTGTCAGAAAAGCCTTACATGCCCTTTCCCCCAACCCCAGACAACACTTTCGTCCACCCCACCCTTGGATTCTAGTCTCTCCAGGCTTCAAAGAAGGGTCAGAAGCCAACCAGGCTGAGAAGAAAGGGGGCTGGCACACCATGGCGGTTTATCAGGATGCAGAGGATGGAGGAACCGGAATCTTGCACTAAGGTGGTCCTGACCCAGTTTTGCCGGGTCCGTGAAAAAAGAAGAAAGTGAAGGATGATAAGTGTCGTGGTGGTGCTGATGATGTTTGTTTGCCCGCTGCCTTTATTCTGACTGGGTCCCTCCATTTTTGTGCCTCGGTTGTCCTTTCCTTGGTAAAACGAAGGGGATAGTTTTCATGTGAACTTGACTCTTTTTTCCCCTTACCCAAATGTTTTTATTTTGAAATAATCATAGATTCACAGGGCGTTGTGGAAATAGCACAGAGAGGTCTTTGATTCAGGATCCTTCCCCAAGCTTCTGCCAGTGGTAGTATACTACATAACCTCAGTACAGCGTCAGCACCAGGAAGGTGATGCTGACATAACCCACAGACCCTACTCACATCTCCCCAGTCTGACACATGTGTGCCCTTCTGTATGCTTTTTTTAGCTGTAGGTTTGTGTGACTGCCCCATGATCAAGATTGGAACTGCTCTGTCACACAGCTCTCCCTCACTTTTGTCATGTTCATTATTTAAAATAAGAAATCTTTTCTTTTTTTATAGTTTATTTATTTTTGAGACAGAGACAGAGCATGAGCGAGAGAGGGGCAAAGAGAGAGGGAGACAGAATCTGAACCAGGCTCCAGGCTCTGAGCTGTCAGCACAGAGCCTGACATGGGGCTTGAAACCACAAACCGTGAGATCATGGCCTGAGCCGAAGTCAGACACTTAACCAACTGAGCCACCCAGGTGCTCCTGTCGTGTTCATTTCTAAAGTCCTTTTCTGGCCCTGACTAAAAGTTGGATAAACATTCCCATTATCCCAGTTAGGAAGGGAAATGGCCTGCAAACCTGCTAAGTTTAGAGACCACTGCCCCGTGCCCCCTTGTTGAACAGTGCTTGTTGACAGCACAGTGCTCTGCACAGAAGCCATTTTCCTGAGCGAAGCTAACGCTCGGGAATGAGAGCTAAGGGTGAGAGAGCTCATCTCACCTCAAGTCTTGTGCCTTCAGGGTTCAGCCTCTGGAGGCTTGAAAAGTTGCTCTGTGTTCTGCCACTTCCCCAACTTGCAAAATCAGTGGAGAGTATCTCAGCAGGGAGGCCAGTGCAAGGGTTAGGCCCTCTGTCGCCCATCTCATTGCCTTGGTCAGGTTGTTTACCCTCTCTGATCCTTCGTTGCCTTACTTGGCCAAACTAAGAGATTCGTCTATATCTTCCCATCCGTTGTTTCCATTGGCGTGGTGGTGGGGGCGCAATGGCTGAGTTTGTTGATCTGTGTACCAGCTGGACTCACTTAGTCCCACTTTTAGGAGCAAAGCATTTTTAAAAAGGAGGTTAGAGGTTTTGTACTTCACAGCTTTGACTAGAGCCATCCTGTTTATCTTCACTGTGTAGGAGCATATTTGAGATTCTGACGCATGTGCCCGCACGCAGACACACAGACTTGCACACACGTACAGCCCGAGCCCAGAGACACTGGAGAAGAAATTAGATCTCTTGTTGATCATGGTTACAGTGGGCACTCTGTTTCCTTCAGCCAGAACTTACCCTTTCTCTGCACTAGTTCATTTGTTGCTTAAGCCTTTGATTCAGTAAGAGGTGGAATCTTAGTAGACAGGGTTTCTGTGCCTCAGTTAACAGCAGAGCTGGGAAGCCCAGCCTGGGAGCCCTGACATCTTGCCAGGGACTCTCGGGGGCCTCGACAAGCCTCCCCTTCTCCCCTTTACTCTCTCCTGTAAACCTAAGGGACTGGCACGCCTGCGCAGGCTGCCTGCTCCCCCACCTCCACCCCACCCCACCTCCTCTTATCCCAGCACTCTGTGGGGAAGTGACAGAGTTTTCCATGGTCTCCCCAGTTTTACTGTGACTGAAATAGGCACACAATCTCCTTTTAAGTTTTCACTGCTTGTCCAACAAAAGAGCAATGGGAAACTGAGAGGCTAGAAGATAGCCAACAGTGGAGATGTTATAAGGTTATTGGAAATAGTAAAGCCATAATTGTCCTGGGTGTTACTCAAACATTGATAAACTAGGTCTTCCTTGGCTCCACTGTCTGACTTTTCCCTCAGGATGTTGTTGTCTTGAGACTATGACTCCTTTTCCCGAAGGGCCCTACCTCCGGGGCATGCACACAGTGCCTGTGATAAATGCTTGCAAAACAGTGGAGACCGGTGGGTTGTGGTTGCTCTGGAATCTCCGTGCAGGCTGAGGCTGGGGATGGTCTTGTGGTGGGTGGCTCTCCCAAGGCAAAGGTTTCACAATGTGGAGAGTACATCATGTCCATCTTTTCTGCCTTTCTTCTCCCCATTTGCCACTTTCATTGATGGTCTTCCTGAGAATATTCGTGCAGTCTGTAATTACAAGACTCCCTTAGTAACAGGCCCAAGAGTACAAGTCCACAGGGGTTCTCCTGGTGCAGGCAGTCTTCACTGAGGCTGTTTTGAAAAGGCCAAGTTCTTTCTGGTTATCCAGTGTGGTTGTATATTTCAACATGAAGGTTAGCCCACAGCGGTTTCATGCCGCAGCCCGTCTAGGGAATGGGCCTTTTCTCAGGAGTCCCAAAGGACATGTGACCTTGGCCAGCCCAGCGAGAAACAAGGGCTCATTGCTCTCCCTTTACCAGTGCCCTTTCTTCAGATGCTGGGCCCTTTCCACGGCCTCCTCCTCCCTCTGCAGTCAGAGGGAGCACCTGACCCTGAGCTCTGGTCCCAGAATTTATTGGGCTCATTCGAGGATATCAAGTTGTGCTCCTGTTCTCTAGGCCAAGAAAGTCAGGTGGCAACTTAAATCATTCAGGAATACTGATGTAGATGGTGAACTCCAAAGCAAAGCAAGGGGGGTGATCACATTTAACTCAAGAGCCTAAGGGCCTCAAAGGAGGCAGTGACCTAGGAAAGATGGGCTGTTTGGCGGCCGTGTTCTATTTCCTATACCAGGGGGTGGGCTTGTAGATGGGTCATTTCTTATTGGTGTTGAAATCATAGTATTATGGTATATACTCTTCGGAATGTAATAAATATTTCATTTTTTAAAAAGGAAAGAACAGTTGCTTGTGGTTGAGGTCAGCATAGGGCTGATAATAGATGTTGACTCAGGAACCCAGCAATGAGCAGTGAGGATGCAGTTGGAGGAATTTTAGATGGAAAGAGCCCATACATCTGGGAACACCAGCACTTGCCTCTGGTTATTTCATCTTCTGGGGGGAGAATCTCAGATCCAAGAAAGATGTGTGTCCTAAACCGATCCCTCCCTGAGAATCAGATGCAACCGCTTTAAAAGCTCTTCGTGTGTTTTTCCACTGGGTATTGACTGAACCCGCCCAGTGCTCAGTATCTGCTAGGAGCACCGCTGGGAAATACAGAAGAGGCTTGGGCGTGGTGTGCATGTGTGGAAGGACCAGGGCTCGTCCTTGGACTGTGTGTATGTGATCGTGTTCGTGTTAGTATATAGTGCAGCCGGGCTGCCTCTGCCCCAGGGATCCCAAACAAAGATCTTAGATGCAGTCCGTCCGGAAAGGGTGCTGGCAGGGAGCCAGTGCTTCTCCAGCGCTTGCTGTGCGCCAGCCCCTCTACCTGTGTTACCGCATTTAACCCCCATGCCGTGCGGCGAAGCAGGCATCATCATCCATATTTACAGACGAGGTTCAGGTAGGATATGAATTCTGCCAGAGGGACAGACCAAAGATAAAGCCTTGCTCTGGCCCCAGAAACTTTTATATGTTAGGCTGCACACGGTGTGAAAGAAGGAGCACAGGTGACTTGATCTGGTTCTGGACAAAATTACAGGGTGAAGACCTGGGGGCTGCAGACAAGGCAGAGGCCTGCCTGGCTCGGGCTTGGGATCTCAGGAGTAGCAGCAGTGTAGATTGGTGGGTGGGGTGGGATAAGAGGTAGGCAAGGGTCAGGCATCCCACGTGCACTGTCGTCCATGGTCTCGGCTCTGCTTTCCTACCCAGAAAGCAGTTCTCCGTGTACTTGTATCTTATCCTCCGTGAGTATATTTGGGGGACATAAGAATGCCATTCCCATGTTTGTTTTATGCTCCTTGATGGGTGGGGCAGGGCACAAGCTAGTTCCTAGCTCAGGCTTTTTCTTTAGGATGACCGTGGATCCCCATGAGCTTCACAACACATCTAGGAGACTTAGAGGACTCCAGTTGCTTTGCCTCCCTGTCTCATGGTCTGCGGGGACCACGTGGAGGGGAAGGGTCTTAGTTAACCTGGCGACTCTGTCTCTGTGCTCCCAGCTTGAGATCTGGGCTGCGAGGAGTTCCTGTTACCAAGTGCTGTGTGTGAGTGAGTGGCAGCTGTGAATTTGACTTGGCATGAGGTAGCCTCTGAGTTGATAGAATGTAAAAGCCCGTGACTTGCTAATGCCTTTGATCTGTAACTCACACAGCCCTGGCTGGTTGGCCCTGGCCCCTGGCAGTGATCAGTGAAACCCTAAGGCATTGTGCAAACAGGAACTGCAATGAGGAAGAAGGAAGGGCTGACAGGATGCTGGGATTCACCTGGCTTTTCAGGAAAGAGTAGCCAGAGAGGGGTTCTATGTCTCTGGTAGTTTAGCTGTTTGTGAATTACTGCGTGGCATCTGTGACAGGGGTTAGTGTTTATCCGGCGCTCCTGCCAGCTCCCCGTAGGGGCTTTCTGCATGGGCACTTGGGACGGGGTTGTTTGCTTAATTACAAAACTCTGTTAAAGGAGGAAGTCATTTTTAAAAAGAACATGAAGAGGGGGGCCTGGGTAGCTGGGTTGGGCATCTGACTTCAGCTCAGGTCATGATCTCATGGTTTATGGGTTCGAGCCCCGCATCGGTCTTTCGACTATCAGTGCAGACCCAGCTTCAGATCCTGTGTCAGCCTCTCTCTGCCCCTCTAACCCTACCCTGCTCGCTCCCACGCACTTTTCCTCTCTGTCTCAAAAATAAATTAAAAAAAAATTTTAATAAAGAAAAAGAACACAAACAATTTAATTTAACCCCAAACAAATAGGTGTGCCTCCCAGGGTTAGATGTAGAGTTAGGCCTTTTCTTTGCTGTTGACATGCTGGTTTGGACTTCTCCCTCCTCTTCATTACACGAATCACGTCCATAAAACACCATTGGCTAAAACTTGCAGTTAGTCTGAGTTTCTTAAAAAAGGCAAGAATTTAGTCACTGGTGAGTACAGAATCCTTCTAGAATTTTTCATTTATTTCTCCAACAACACCTAATTCAGAGGCAGTAAAAAAATAATCCTGTTACTGAGTCTCTTCAAAGCATCTATTTGGTTGTCCCAGCGACTGCTCTTTTTATGCTCGTTTCATCATTTATGTAACGTTTAATTAAACTTCCCTTTTTTCATCAACAAATACACAGCCATCTTAAGCCAGTTTTGGAAATGAGCCCAACTACTTGGTAAGCGCAACAGTCGGTGGGGTAGAACCAGGAGACCCGCTGGTGTGTTTGAGAGAAGCCTGCCAGCGGGGAGCGTGAGCACGAGGTTACAGAGGGGAGAGATGGTGTGCGGCTCTGTCCAGCCGGTGGAGGTCATTAACGGGCTTGCGAAGGAGGGGGTGTCAGTCCCCGTGCAGATGGGCCTGCTGATTCCACATTCTNAGAGGCCGGGGGGGGGGGGGGGGGCTCTGAGGTCAGCACCACGGCCTCCAGCCCTCACCTCTACCTTTGCGGGGGAGGGGAGCAGGCCTGAGTGGAGACCCTGCTTCCTCTGCTCTGTCCTGCTCTCTGGTTGGGGTCCCCCCACCCCTGTGTTCTTGTGTTCTTGCCGAGGAGCTGCCTTGTAGAAAGACATCGCCCCCCTCACATGAAACATTTTGTCCTGAATGGAGAAGCGGCCCCCAGCCGAGTGTCCAGGAAGTGAGCCATTGTTCACACAGCATGTTCTAAACATTTTCTGCCAGAAGGAAACCTTTTCCCTCGGCTTTGTCCTTTTTTTTTTTTTTTAAACAAAGGAACCTGGGTTTTGATTAACTTGTTTTTTAGGTAGAATTCTGTTTGTTTTGGAACTGGATGAATGTGAATCATGAGTGCAAACCCTTTCTAATGTCTCTAAACTGAAACAAGCATGGGGGTAAGACTGTGTGAGCTGTTTGCCTGGCGTCTGTGCTTTTGCAGGGACCGCAGGTGTTTCTCAGTGTAAAGCAGGACTTACAAGTGCGTCCAGTGGGTTCCAGCGTGAAAACGAAATGACTCTCAGGCTCAACCTCGTTTTTCCGAGGGCTGAATTTTAAAACACTCCTGGGTACTTTACTGCTATGGCCCCTGGACGTGGCAGGGACCAGAACTTCCCAGGAACAGGGGCAGACAGATACGGCCTTCGGAGAAGGAGCAAATCTCCCTTTCTGTGCTTACACTGGCAAGAAGCTTGTCTTCACCTATGGGACGATGTCTTTCAGGGAATGGATGAATCACACGAAGACCCCATGTCTTTTTTTTTTTTTTAAACATTTATTTATTTTTGAGAGACAGAGACGGAGAGGAAGCAGGCTCCATGAGCTGTCAGTACAGAGCCCAACAGGGGCCTGAACTCATGGACCGCGAGATCATGACCTGAGCTGAAGTCGGACGCTTACTGAGCCACCCAGGTGCCCTAGACCCCACATCTTTTAGACAGAGCCTGCTCCAGGGTCCTAGTAAACAAACTCCTCATTATAGCCCCTCTAGAAATCAAACACAGCGCTAGGACCCCGTGTGCATTGTCTCACAGCTTTACAGCAGCCCTGTGTTGATGTCTCCATTTTGCCTTTGAAGAGATGGGGTCTTGAAGAAGACGGGTCAAGTAGTTTGCCCATAGCAGTGAGCCCATGGGGAGGAATTTTTCCACACTTTATGGAAGAGGAAGTTGAAAGAGAAGTTAAATGACTTGTCTAAGGTTCCACAACTAATTTTAAGAGTTTTTTTTTTAGAAGAGAAATAGAACAATTTTATTATTATATAAACATTAAACCAGAATGTGATGTGCACTAATGTCAATCTGCTAAGAGATTAGAGAGATAGAAAGAAATCTCATCCTTCTTTTTTTTAATACAAAATATTTTTTTTAACTTTTTTATTTTCTTACAAATAGTTTATTGTCAAGTTGGTTTCCGTAACACCCAGTGCTTATCCCCACAAGTGCCCTCCTCCATGCCCATCTCCCCCCCTCCCTTTTAAGAGTATTTTAAATGAAAGTTTCTTATTCCAAAGTCCTTGTTCCTTTCTCCGCTTCACAGAATCTTTTCAATGTTCCCACATTTGAAACTGTGCTCTGAGCTTTAATAGAGTAGAAGCTAGGCCCTAAATAAGCTGGATGTCATCAATCATAAAGCTAATGAGTTGGGTGTGGGTCACAGATTTCTAGTGCTCTGACCATGGACGTTGTTTTTCTGCTCTGACGTTTAGTTTCCTCTTCTGTAAAGAGGGCAGAATCCGAGCTCTCCCCCAGGCTGCTTGTGAGGATGAACCAAACCACAGGGAGGGCACTGAGCTGGTGCTCATTGCAGAGTGCCCCATGGACAGAACCCAGCCCCCAGAACCTGCCAACCCTGGGAGGCTCGAGGGGTAACGTTGATCACAAGTACTTTCCGATGGAAACCAACTTGACAATAAACTATTTAAAAAAAAAAAAAAAAGTACTTTCCCAGGGGTGCCTGAGTGGTTCAGTAAGCTAGGCCTCCAACTTCGGCTCAGGTCATGATTTCATGGGTCCATGATTTCAAACACCACATCAGGCTCTGTGCTGACAGCTTGGAGTTTGGAGCCTGCTTCGGATTGTGTGTCTCCCTCTCTCTCTACCCTTCCCCCCCTTCAAAAATAAACATTAAAAAAAAATTTTTTAAGTACTTTCCGAGTAGATGTGTACCTTGCTGTGAGCACCTGAATTCGATTTTCAAGAAAGAGGGCCTCCCTAAGTAGGAAAGGGATAATTGGAATAGTGGTCAGCACAGTCCACCCACATTTCCCTTGTTCCTTCAGTGTTCTGAGGGTGGATTTGATCTCATTTTATTGATTTCAGGCTCTAGAGGATACAAACGCATTCCATTAGCCAAGTATTCTAACGTGGTGCTTCCCGTACTGAAATCAGTCACTGAGGGAGGGATCAGTGTCTTTTGAGTCGGATTAATACAAACCAGTTTCCCAGGGTTTGCTCATCCCTGGGAACACTGATAATTGAGTTTTCAGACTGTCAAGACCAGGGTGAGCCTAGGTTCCAGAATAGAGAAAGCCACACCACAACAGAAAAGCTATGCTGAGGGCCCTTCACCCGCAAGCTTGGTGACACGGAATAATGGTGAAGTCAGCTTTCCCACATTCCTTTCTCTTTGTTTCCTATGCCTGTCTCTGCTTATTAGCATGTTGAGCAGAGTTCATTACAATTGATGAAACTTCAATCAGTGTTGACCTTACTATTTACTATTCTCTGAAAGATTTGATCCCGAAAGAAGTATTTTTCCCAGCATTTTATTCTGAAAATTTTCAAACATGCAGAAAACTTGAAAGAGACTAGAATAGTGAGTACCTATATACCCACCACCTCGAGCCTAGATTCTGTAATTACATTTTACTCTGCTTATTTTATCTCTTATCCATCCGTCCATCCCTCAGTCCACTTACAAATTGGTCATTTTTGGATGGGTTTCAGAGTCACTTGTGGTCATCATACATTTCATCCCTAAACAGTTTAACCATGTTGTCTATCATTAACTAGAGTTTGATAGATATTTGTTCATAGGGTTTAGAGAGGAGGGGCAGTAAAATGTATACAAGATGAAATGCATACATCTTAAGTCTACTATTCCCTGAGCAGGACAGATACAGACATTTATGTGACCCAGATTCCTATCAAGATGCAGAATATTGTCATAAACTCAGGAAGTTTGCTCATGCCCCTTCCTGGTCACTCCTTACTGCGCTCTACCCCCCTGCCCCCCTCCCCCCAGCAACTACTCTTCTGAAATTTTTCCACCTCCATAGATTAGCTTCGCCTGTTCTAGAACATCATCTACATGGAATCAGTGCATTGTGTGCACTTTTGTGTAAGGCTTGTTAAAAAGAAAAACAAAGGCCCAGAATGGCTTTCCTTAGACCAGGTCACCAGACTGGGGCTTATTTAACCTAATCTAATTGCACTTTGAACGTCCCCTAGAAGGTCATCTCTCACCAGGTCAGTCTGGAATTTTCTGGTCAGCACCAATAAGGTAATCTGTCACAGTCCTCAAAGGAAAATGAGGTAATCTACCTACTAAGACCCTTTTGTCCCCAGGGGAAGGTGACCTCACCTGAAAAAATCCTTTTTTTTTTTTTTTTTTTCCTGTTTTTGACTTCCTTGTCCTGCCTTTGAAAACCTTTCCCTTTCTAGGTCTTCGGAGCTCCCCTCTGCTTGCTAGAAGGGATGCTACCGACTCATGAATCATTTAGTAGAGCCAATTAGATCTTTAAATTTACTCAGTTGAATTTTGTTTTTTAACAGGCTTATCTGAAAGATTTTAACTAGTGCTTTAAAATGAATTTTGAGAACACTGTCAACTTCATTTATCCAACTTCCTGTTCATAACCTCAGAGACCATTAGGAGTGGGTAAGCTGCAACAAATCTCAGGGCAGCTGACAGATACTGATAGTGTATTTGTAGTAAATGTATATGATCTTTTTTTTTTTTACACCATAAGCATGTGTATTTTGGTGCTGAGAATTTTATATCTGACTCCCTAGTATTACGAGGCAGATAATCCCCTGCAGAATCTGAGGAGCTGATGGATGTGGAACCCTTTCCCCGGCCACACTGCTGAGGACATCAGTTCTGAATGGGAATTTAGAGTGTTTTCTGTGGGCTGGTTTAATCGATTGCCAGGCTAACAGTGCAGCCAGGGTGCTTTAATGACATTCAGATTGTGGAAGAATGGAAGCAAAGGATGATTACTTGGTGATGGTGGCAGGGAAAGAAAACCAAGGAAGGTCCAGCGAGCAGGTTGCCAGGGTTTTGGGGGACTGCAGCCTCCCCCAGGTCTGTGGGCTTCCTCTTCCTCCTCATTCCGCACCCCCCAGCCCCCAAATAAGCCTACTCCTGGGTAGAAAGGAGATTGCGTAAGTTGGAGTAGAACCCAGATACATAATCCTCATCAATCTTCTAGAGTCTTGCCCCACTTATTAAAGCCAGTATTTGGCACATAACCTGGAGTTAGGTGGCAAGCCATAATAAAGTTAATTGGAATCTAGGTCTCCCAACTTTTTTTCTTCTTTCAGCGGTTTTCATGAGGCTTTGAGTTAAAGATTTGCCTGGATGTTTGGCTGTTCTAGGGTGAGAAGGTCACGGGCGAGTGTTATTTGCACGTAAGGTCCTCCTTCCTAGGTAAGGTCTTCCCCCTGTTGAGATGCCAGTTCTGAGGCATGCGCATCTCGCATCTCTGTGGGTCAGGATTGTGTCCCTGGTCAGAAAGGGCCCCTGGGAGAAGTGGGGTGGAAGGTGCTTTGGGGAGGGGGGCTGGGAAGGCCCAGTCAGTAACCTAAGTGGGGTGTGAAAGGTAAAAAATGAGGAAGGAGGGGGGAGGTTTGGGGACTGAAGTGCTGTGGGGAAGCTGCAGCTCCTTTGACTTTGAGCTCCCCCGCCCTCCGCCAGAGTCCAGCCTGGGGCAGACACTTGCAGGCTTTAACATGAGCCCGGCAGTGACACAAGTACAAAACACTTGTGAAACAGAACCGCTCTGTTGTCTCCCAGCCTGGGAGGATTGAGAAGGACGGTAACAACGTGGGGGGGGAGGGGGGGGAGTGCAGCGATAAATATAGCAACAATCCGTGTGCCCCCTGTGATGAGACAAATTAAGCCTCCGCGGACAGTGTGCTCCGTGGAAAGAAGTTACTCAGTGTCAGTGTAGCTGCCACCGCAGCCTCTGCCTCCTTTCTGCCTCCGAAGGCCGGCCTTGAGTCTGTTGGCAGACATTTATTCATTCCCTGCCCTCTTCTCCCCTCCCCCACCCTCTCCTGCCTCCCTCTCCGAAAAGCAGTTAGTTGACAAGGTTAGAAAATCAGGACGAATAATTTACTTCAATCCATCTCTGTCTTTCCGGAGGCCTTGTGCAATGTGGTCAGGGGCGGAGGGAGAGGGGGGAAAAAAATAACCCTGACCCTGGTCAGTGACCCTTTTTCAAATGTGGAATCCAAAGCCCACTCTAGGCTGAGTCTGCTGCCGAGACGCAGTTAAGACGGAGGTGGTGATGAATTCTTATGTGGTTTCTGGGCCCCAGAGTGCAGCTGTCAGCAGTCTTCAGGGTGCCTGGCCCAGCTGGAGGTGCCCGCCGACTCGCACATCAGCAGAGTCACCTGATGGCATGGGCACAGCCTCCAGTGAGACGGAGGTGCTTGAGGCTCAGTTCCTGAGCCCCGTGCTGCTAGGAATGCAGGGCAATATCCAAGCAAGGCCATTCAGCCAGAGGAGAGGGCCTGCCACTCAGGCACCCTGGATCAGGGAGCTCGAGCTCTCCCGGGAGCAGACTCCGCCACAAATGGCACTTAGCAGAAGCGAGAGCTGTGCCATCTGCCAGGAGTTTGGGAGTCAGCCCACAGAGCAGAGCTCCAATTCCCTCACCTGAAAAATCGGATGATATGTTTGCTTGGCAGTGAGTTGAGGCTCTACAGGATTGCTGAGGGAGAGGGCCAGCTGGTAGTTGTAGGGTGTGAGGTTGTGGTGCCAGCAGCCCAGGGAAGTTGGAGAAAGAGAAGAATGAGGGCAGGGGACTTGGAGGAGGCAGACCGGGGTCCAGAAGCATTGGCTGCACTTCCTCTCTTACAAGTATTAATGAGGGGACTGGCCCAGTGTGGGCATTTAACAAATTGTAGCTGTTCTTGTGTGTCACTGGCCACCGCCGGCGGGCCAGCTCTGCGCATGGCTCCATGTGGGATCTAAAAGAGACAGCATGAAACAAGGTCCTGGCCCTTAGTGGCTCTAGGGACACCTCCTAAAACAGTTCATCGGGGAAATAACGGTACAAGGCAGAGTGTGTTTCCAGACCAATAAGGTGTTAAGCATTGGGACAGAGAAGGAGAGGTAGAAAGGGTCTCCAGACCAAGCGGTGCAGGCCCAAGGGGATTGGTATGTGTTTTCCAACTGGTGGGGGAGTCCTTGGGAGCTGGGAGCTCCCCAGGCAGCAGAAAGAGGGTCCGGAGGGGATGCCTGACCTCAAGAGCCACATTCTGGCGAATTGCAGAAACTTCTCCCTTCATGCTCCCATTTGCACCAAAAGAAAATAGGAAGAAGGTCATCCCTTTCCTTTGTTCCTCCACATCAGGCCCCAACCTGTGGGCGTGCTGACCAGGCTGATAACTGCTCTTCTGATATTTGACTACAGATGGGAGCCCCTGAACACAGCCATTGCTTCTAACTTGTACCACTTTCCAGAAAGGAGGTTTCACACAGGCCTTGGATCCAAGTCGCACCGAGACTTGTGGTTTCTCCGGTGGACTTCCTGTTCCTACAGAAGTATTTCTGCCCCCAACACCTGTCTTTCCCCTTCCCTCACCCCTGATATACAGTGAAAAAGTCTGTTGTAATCTGATAGACTTTTCCCAAAAGTCAGGGTATAGTGATAGGGAACGGACACCTGTCTATATACAGAATATCACCTCCCATTGCCAGCCTTTGAGCACTCATGATTGGTGTTCTGGGGTTTTTTTTGTTTTGTTGTTTTGTTTTGTTTTGAGAGAGAGAGAGAGTAGGGGAGGGGCAGAGGGAGAGGGAGAGAATCTGAAGCAAGCTCCATGCCCAGCAGGACTTGGGGCTTGATCTCACAACTTTGAGATCATGACCTAAGCCGAACTCAAGAGTCAGACTCTTAACTGACTGAGCCACCCAGCACCATACAGTCCTGTGTTCTAAACAAGCACGTGTCAGAAGATGTGAGCAGCAGGGTCTATAGTGTTTGGGGGTTTGTTTGTTTGTTTTCAGCCACATGAGGAATATATTTTATATATCCTTGGTGGGGGCAGGAGAGGAGAGTCTAAATAAAATAACCTCAAGGGGCTCCTGGGTGGCTCAGTCCGTTAAGTGTCCGACTTCAGCTCAGGTCATGATCTCACGGTTCGTGGGTTTGAGCCCCGCATCGGGCTCTGTGCTGACAGCTCAGAGCCTGGAGCCGCTTCGGATTCGGTGTCTCCCTCTCGCTCTGCCCCTCCCCTGCTCACACTTTGTCTCTCATAAATGAATAAATATCAAAAAAAAATTTTAATAGAATAACCTTGAGTACATTTTGAAAATGGAATATTTTCAATCATTTTTAAAATATATGTATCTATTATGTTGATAATTTTCAGGCCTTAACCCCAAATATAAGCTCCCTATAGAGTTTATGTGAAGTGCAGTATTAAAGCATGACCACTGTCCTCCTTTCCCCCAAAATGTCACTGATCCTAAACAATAGAAAAGAGAATATTGAACTGTGCCCTTCCATGACATCCCACCTGCCTACTTTCTCCCCTGAGATGTAGAACATTTCTGAGAAAACAGCCTAATCAGATTTGTTTTTAAACTCAAGGCTAAATGGTTAAAGTCCACAAAGTATACAGATGAGAATGGTATCTGTTTTCCCTGACAGCTCCTCTTTGTCTAGACTGAAATGACCATGTTCTCCCTCTGCTGGTTCTGGGCCACAGAGCATGTGGCAGGAAGAGAAGAGACCCAGACTCCTCCCTGTTTCCCCAGCCACTGAGCAGGGTCACAGCCCCAGACAGCTCTGTGCTTATGGATGGCGTCAGGGCGGACACTTGCCAGTCTCTGCCCAAACAGGACCTCTTCACTGCCATGTTCGTCCCAGCCCTGGGTCTCCGCCAAGGCAGAAAGGGGTGCTGGGTTGTAAGCTGTCAGTAAACTGCCGAGTACTCCTAGTTCCTCTATAAACTAGAATCTTCTCAGCTTGACTTAGATGCTACAGTTCACAGGACAGCGACACGCATAGTTGCAACGAAGTAGTTGTGAGAGTGTCCTCGCATACCCTGCCGGAGGGTGGGCGGTGGAAATATGGACTGTTCCTGGCCCTTTGTAGTCAGTGTGAGGGTGACTCCTGGGGCCCACAGGAAGGAAGGAACAGAGCAAAGAAGCAGCAGGGTGTCCAACTCGGTTCACTCGGATTTCAAAAGGCCCTTTGGCAAAATCCCCTGAATTGGGCAGCCAGTAGATGCTGATTGGGTCAGCTGGGGCTTTGGGTGTGAGGGGATTATGACGATCATGAAATAGGTACTGCAGATGACTTGATTTTGTGTTAACATTACAGCTGCCTTGGGGTTGTCCTCCATTTCAGCTCTTTCCACCCTTGACAGTCTGCCCTGGGAAAGCAGCTTTTTCTCTGCTAGCTTTAAGTAAATGGAACACCCCCCTCCCACCGCACCGCCGTCGCTTTCATTCATTCAGTACGTTTAACACAAGCCAGGCCCACAGGGGGCAAAATGGCAGGTAAAACATGCTTTATTCCTACTCTTGTGGCTTTTACAGTGATGCTTCTCCCACATACACCCTCTCTGGCCTGGAAGAGAGATCTGTAGCCTGGTGGAGCCATTCCAAGGGTAGGGACCCCATTCCCCACCCCCAGGCAGGAAAAAGTTTTCTCATCCCGAGCACCCTACTTTTCTCCTGTAAATCTAGAAAAGAAAAAGGAAAGAACATCAACAGATATCTATGGAGTGCCTGCTCTTTGCCCAGCTTGGAGGCTCCTGTGATCTGGACAACCCAGACTCTGGGACCTGGGCACTGACATTTAGTCATTTATTGCAGCCTGGGAGTGGGGGAGCTGCTTGGCCTGTCTCCACACCTCCCTGAGCCTTTCCTGTGGAAGAGGAGGCACTCTAGGGGAATATAACCAAACCAGTAGGTTGAAATTGGGAGGGGGCCGGGGGGGAGATTTCAGTCTGTAAAAAGACAGATGTTATAAATTGGCAGTTTCTGCAGATAGGGCCAACGACCGGGAGAGATGGCGAGTGCCCCCTCTCTGGAAGGCCTTTAGCAAATTCAGACACGCAGGGGGGGGGTTGGGATTATACAACCTGTGGGGTCCCTGCTGCTAAGTCAGGATTTTGTTCCTGGAAGAACTCTCAAGAGGAGCCATGTGGACAAACATGTATGTAGAACAGTGTTCATCGTGGCACTGTTGAGAATGAGAAAAGATTGGAAACTACACACATGACCACCAGGGGACTGGTTAACTAACTAGTCACACACTGGATGACCTATCTCATCCGTTAAAAGGAATGTTCTTATGAACTGTGGGAAGAACTCTAAAATGTATTATTAAATTGAGAAAGCAAAATGCAGAGCAGCATATGCAGACTGCCTGTGTCAGTGTGGGAAGTGGGATATCTTCGTATGTTTGCTTACATGTGGCTGGAACAGATCTAGATGCACACTGGAGAAACTGGTTATACTGGTTCCCTGCAGGGAGGAGAGCCAGACAGCTGGGAGACAGGGACAGGGAGACTTTCCTCTGAATAACCTTTGTAGCTTTTGAACTTTGAACCATGTGGATGTACGTCCTGTCAAAAAGTTATAAGTAGGGGCGCCTGGGTGGCTTAGTCGGTTAAGCGTCCGACTTTCACTTAGGTCATGATCTCGCGGTTCGTGGGTTCGAGCCCCACGTCGGGCTCTGTGCTGACTGCCAGCTCAGAGCCTGGAGCCTGTTTCAGTCTGTGACTCCCTCTCTCTCTGACCCTCCCCTGCTCACACTGTCTCTCTCTCTCTCCTAGAAATAAATAAAGACATTTATAAAAAATTTTTTTAAAAAAGATATAAGTAAAAACATTTTTTTCAACTTTAAAAATAGCTAGGTGTTTACTAGGTTGGAGCTCTAAGGCAAACAGGGGAAGTGGAGGGCACACGAACCATTTATCAGGCATCTTCTGTGAGCCAGGCCTTTGGCTAGACACTCTGTGCGAGTGCTACTTTTAATCCACACAGAAACCCTTCGTAGGAGGCAAGACTCATCCCCATTTTTTGGAGAGTCAGCATGGAGGCTGGGAAAGGGTGAAGATGCTCTCCTGTCTGCATGGGTCTTTCCCTCGCACCAAGCTGCCTGTTGAAGGAGGCAATTCTTGAAATATATGGGAGCCAAAGGAAGTGATGCATTAGGAAGGGAAGGAGGAAGGCATTCTCTTCAAGGGGCAGGGCAGACCTGTGGCGGCACTGCCTGCTTCCATGCCGGCCTCTGGGCTCTGGGGCCCCTGAGCGGAGGCACATCTCCGTTTGCTCCACAGCTCAGATGTGTTGTGTTTCCCTTGGCTTTTGCTGAGCTCAGGGATGGAGTTCACCGTGTATGTTAAAAGGCAGTTTTCTGAGGCTGGAGGAAAATAGCTATAGCTCTCGGCTGCAAGGGGGAAGGAATGGACTTCTTCTGGGCTCTTCTGCCGGCTGTCAAATGTGCTGTCTTCATCTGCCAGCTGGAGGCTGGCTGGAGAGTTGTTGTGGTTTGTTTGTTTGGTTTTTTTTTTTTTTTTGATCGTCAGACCCAGGCTCCTTACTTGCACTTAGAGGAAAAAGCATCCAAGCCCTGGTACAAAAGGTTCTCTTAACAAAATTTTTTTGGAAAAAGAGCCACGAATGAGCTCATTATCACTGCAACCCAAAAGAGGAGGAGGAGGGGAAGAGAAGGTGGCTGCCTCCTTGCTTCCCTGTCCTGCCCGTGACCAGGTTTCCTGGAGTGGGGGGCTTGGCTCTGGCTCGGGGTGACCAAAGCCAGATGGCTGGAACAGGTGGTCCGTATGGGGGACAGTGCTGGAGACATGGGATGCTTGGAGGCCCGCTCTCTGCTGCGGTCCCGAGGAAGGGCTCATGTCTGTGTCTTCAGAGAGCAAAAGATCCTCTGATCAGAGTTACCGGCCTGCCTCCCTTTGATTTCTGAGAGGTTCCTGTGTTAGGTTCTCTGCTTGCCTCAGTGCTAAAAATTGTCCTCACGCCTCAGAGCTGGCAGTCAGGCAGCACCAATGATCTGTCGAGTGCTGGGACTTGCCAGGCACTGCCCTAGGCACTCAGGTTGTCACAGGGAAGCAAGTTGGCAAAGTCACGACTCTCCTGGAATTTAAATTCTGGTGCGAGCAGTGAAATGTGCCAGGTCTGGCCTGCCGTTGTCCCATCTCTGCTGGGCTGGGGGCAGTGCTGCGGGAGGGCCATATAAGTGCCTTCGAGGGAAGACTCTTTGGCTTTTCCAGCAGCTGAGCCCAGGTTGTTACCCACTCCCTCCCTTCGGAGTGTGTCTTTAGTCCCTGTTGGGCTGTGGCCACAGAAGGGCCTTTCTTGGTACAAGCAGCAAAGAGTTCTGATCCCTCGCAGGTTGGTGCTTGGACCTTGGAATCATCTGGAAGAGACCTGGAGGCGCCCCCCCCCCCCGCCCCCGCCCTGTGCACTGATGGTGAGCTGGTAATGTTTAACTGGTGCCTGACCGCCTCTCCTTTCTGTTCCTCTTTTTTCCGTTTCAGATTGAGAAAATCATGAGCTCTATTGGAGAAGGGATTGACTTTTCTCAGGAACAGCAGAAGATCTCAGGTATCGTACCAAGCAGCCACTTTCCCATGGAATACAGACCCTTGGCTCCTTTCTGGCCCAGGCTTTTCCTCTGACCCAGAGGCCAGACATTTGGTGGGTGAGAGAAGTCAGCCTGTGCCCGCGTCATACTCCTGCAATTCAGACATGTACCTATATGGCCCATCTAGCTGTTATTGTAGGGCTAGGACTCTTTTTATGTATTGGAGGGGAAATTGCATTTTAGGCCAGCTATTAGGAAGTTGGTGTTTTTTGGTTTTTTTAAGTTAACAGCTGTCACTTGTTCATAATTATTTTTGTAAGTGTAGGTTTTCCCTGATTGGTTTAAGTTGGAGTACACCTCAGCGTTAGTCTGTCCAGCTTCCCAGGCCACTCTGGCGCTAACTCCCCGTGAGAAGGTGGCTCTCATCCGGCTGCTCCGTGGTGGTGGCAGAGCATTGTTGGATCAGTGGTCTCAGACTGTTTGCCCGCATCAACTGGAAGGGTGGGCTTTGCGGTTCCTCCTTGTGTCTGTTTCTGCATTTTTCCATTACTTAGCCACTCATTTTTACTCTGGCTCAACTGCTACCCTGGACATTCTTTTCTTTTCAAAGCCCTAGGGGTGAGGGCTGCCTCGATTTCCTTTGTTTGTAGCAGGGAGCTTGAGAGGGCATTTGCCTTGATAATAGAATCAAGGTTGTATTACTTTCTCAGGTGACGTGACATTTCTCAAGGTGCCTCTTAGCTCGCGCACATCTCACATCCCATCCCCCAGCACCTGCACCCCCTCTCTGTGACCAGAGCATCCAGGCTGAGTCAGCTCGCTGGGGCCTGGCCTCTCCCAGTCACTGAGGAAACGCTGAGGAAACGCTTCTCCGACTGAAGGGAAGGGGAAGGGCTTCCTTGCTCATTCAGGAGGCCGTGGGCAGGACTGGCCTCTTAGCCCAAGTGACACCTCTGGTTCCTCTGGCCCTGTGAGAGAGTCTGATGGATGGGGACAAGTGTGCACGTCGGGGAGAAAGGAGCTGCTGATGCCGTGGTGCTTATGGAAATCGCATGGGCTCTGGAACCTCAACCCTGGGTTCAAATTCTGCTTCTGGATGCATACGGGTGTTGGGCAAGTCCATTAATCTCTCTGGGCCCCCACTTCCCTAGCTACATTTGGATAATAGTACCTACCTCATAGGTTTGTTGGGAATGACTAATGTTTTCAGATACTAGAGCAGAAGAGGTAAATGGTAGATACGCTCTTTTCTGTCCATAAAATACTTTCTCGTATCAAAAAACCTAGGGAGGAGAGTCATCTGCTGTCTCCTCCACCACTCTTCCAGTGGGTTCCTGGAGCCACCTCCGTCCAGTGGCCTTGTTTCCCCGGCTTCTAGCAGAGAGGGCCCGGCTGGGTGCGGCCCGTCCTCCTCAGTTTTGGGTTGCAGTGGAGTCTGCAGAGGTGGCTCTTCTGGCTCAGCGTTTGTGGCTCTGTCTCCACGTGCTGTCGTGTGCAGGCTCCGTCAGGAGTCAAGTGTTCATTAGGAGTAGGTGTTCAGTACTGAGACAAACACCATTACACTTTCCCAAAACCGAGCTTTAGGGACAGCTAGGAAGGGGATCGATAGCAGTCAGTTCGGTTGAAGCAGCTCTCTGCTTGCCTGCACCCCTCTGTGTCCAACGAATGCACGTGCTCGAGAGTCTGGGTCAGAAGCATGCTGATACCTCTTGACTTTGATAAATCAGGAGATGTGGCCGCACCCCCTGGAAAACACATTTCTGCAAGAGCCCTTCTCTTTGGAGGTGATGACACAGATCTCCTTCTTTGCCCTGGTGGTCCCACCCACTAGTTCTTACCCCCACGGACCCGTGTGAGTGGTGAGAGTTGGTCTGGCTTCCCCCCTGGGTCGCTGGGTCCCGACCACACAGCCCTGTTTTAGCACCACTGCGTTGAGCCCTCTTCCATATGGCAGTGTAGGGCAGTCCAGGGTGGGCACACGAGAAAGGTCACCTAAACAGAGGATGCATCCACCCGTGCTACAGAGTCGCAGCCCCCCGTGTCTGCCCTGCTGCCAGGCCATGAAGCACGGGTCTGCCCATGAACTCTGTCTTCTGTCTCACAGGTCAGGATAGGGCTTTCCCAAGGACCCCAGGGAGCACCAGCCTTCAGCTCAACCCAGAGCAAAGCTCTTCCTCATTTTGAATGGTCAGTTGCAGGGTTCAGATTGTCCATAGGTTTCTGGATCTGGGGGAGACTCGGGCTCTGGGGTTGCCAGCCAGGGAGGAGGAGCAGGCCTCCCAGCAGGCAGCTGTTAACTAAAGCATGGGATTGCTCAGTGTGACTGGTTTCGCAAAGGATCGTGTTCTATAGGGCGAGACCCTAGGTGGAATTGGAGTCTTACTCTTGTCTTGGGCCTTAGGACCCTGAGCTGCCCGCGCTGGAGCTGGTTACCCGAATCCCCCGCAGACTGCTTTCACGACCCATTCTGCTGTAAGGAATCAGGGAGGGGAAGCCTTCCCACTGGCCCCGGCCACTGGCTGCTTTCCACAAAGGCCTGTCTGTGGAGCGGAAGAGATCACTTGCTTTCTTTTGCTAAAGCCAGCTGCTTTAGCTGTTGAGTAGCCATTCAGTGCAGGCTCCTTCTGGTGCCTGATCTCCCTGCACACACAGCCCCTTCTTCGCCAGGACCATCTACAGCCTGTTGAGCTATTGGTACCCCCAGCATGTTTAGAGGGTGCATGTGGTCCCTGGGTCTTTGTCTCTACATATGACCTCTTCTTTCTTCATGGCTGTACTTGGGGTTTGGTCCTGCCCCCCCCCCCCTTTCTTTGGTGCCTTCCCTCCCATCTCCTCCTCATCTAGATTGTGAGGGGCCTGCTCTGGGCCTGGTGCTTCTCTCCTGGGCTCCGGCAGGCCCAAGTTGCTGAATGTGTCTGCTCACCTGAGGAATATTAGGTATAACGTCTTTATTTGGTCACCTGTTTTTGTGACGCCCCATGGCTTATCCTCTTGGCATAGAGGCACAATCTTTCTTACTTGGTGAGCAGGGGGTCACTTAACCTGTGGGCTATGCCCTAAGGGCGGTAGACACGTTCCTCTGTCCCCTTCTCTGGCTGTCTGAGACAGACAGTTTTGTCTGTTGGCCAAAACTATAGGAATGTGCCTTCTCTCCTTAATAAGCTGTTTCCAGCCCCTCGAGCTGCAGGTAGAGTCTCCCCGTCTCCACCTTTCAGACGCATGTGTGACATGGGATGCCGGGGAGCCTGTCATTTTGCTGTGATGCTTGTGCTGCTGTGTCCTTCTCCCTCGGCAGCAGCAGCAGCAGCGTCTGCTCCGATGTCCGCTCCTTGATGTATTTTCCTGAGCGTGGAAGGGAGGAGGGTGGGGAGGGGAGAGGGGGAGGGCCAGACATGAGAGCGAGCGAGGGCTGTGGGGCCGGCAGCAGGCAGCGTGGAGCCTGGGAGCCTCCAGACAAAGCACTCTGCTGCGGTTCTGCGAGCACACATCCACCGGCAGCAGGCGGGACCACAGCTGCCCGGCTGGGGGATTACAAGCAGGAATGAATCAGCAGCCAGGGACACTTGACTTCGTGGGCATACAAGAGCCCGCCGCCTAGCTTCTCTGGAGCAGCCAGCCCCAGTCAAGGCCAGGGGACCCGGCATCTCAGAGTGCGGCTGCAGCGTGCGTCGGGAGGCTACCAGATCCTGACCACCAGCTGCTCTGCAGAGGACAGAGGAGGGGGAGCCTTGGACAGCGGGTCACCAGGGGCTCCCAGATAACCGAGCCACTTGGCCTTGGCCTGCCTTGAAGGGCAGAAAGTGCCGAGAACAAGAGAATGACTTTCACCGTGTCAGGAGTTCTCTGGAGGTGACGTCTTTGTAGTTGGTTCTTCTTTTTCTTCCCTTTCTCTTTTTTTCCTTCTTCTATCATCTGGTCTTGCCCATGAGAACCAGAGAAGTAGGTGGGGGCTAGGCGCTCAGGTCTGCAGGGAGGGCTGAACTCTGTTCCTCCCCGCCCCGCCCCCCTGTCCGGCCTGAGGAGCAGAGCAGATACATGTCGTCCCTGCCCTGCTGGCTCTCGGAGGAGGACGTCAGGATCAGGAGACCCCGGGAAGAGAGTCGCTGTCCCTATCGCTCAGCCAGAGAGAGAACAGCGCCGAACGTGAATAGACTTAAGCCGCCACAGCTCAGCTGACAGAGGACCACTTCCCTTTTCCCTTTTCTTTCATCGGGTTGGGTTTGTTGTCTCTAGCCAAGAACTGGATCTGCCTGCCTGCTTTCCACCTGAGCAGGCAGGCGAGTCACAGGAACAGCCACTATCAGAAGAGGAAAATGAACACCCAGCCCCGGCAAGAGAGCCCGGCCAGGGAAGGCAGCCCTTCGGACCGCACCCTGGTGCGGGAGACACCCCGCTCGCCGGCAGCCAGGGTCTAGCTGTGGACTGGGCTCCTGGCCCCGCTGGCCGCGCAGCCCGGAGGAGTGCAATGTCGCCGTCACAGCAGAGCCACACCTGAGCCCGATCCCCAGGGCCCCCAGCCTGTGCGCCGCACTCGGTCCCACTGCCTTGAGCCTCTGAGCACAAAGGGCTGGTGGCCATGGTTTGCTTATTCCGGGACTGCTGGGGGAAAACAAGTAAAAGTCCCTTTTGTCCCCCTGCCGAGTTCTGTGCTGCTTGTGTTGCATGTGCTGAATGCCCGTGAGCAGCCACCGCCGCTTCGCCCCCGGAGCTCTTGCTGTGTGCCTGTGCCCCTCAGCTGCATGAAGACGCGTGCTCTCTCCTGACCGGTTTGTGCTGCAAGGTCACAGGACTGGTCCCTCGCCCACAGCCCCGCGGGGGCTCCAGGAGTTGCATGGATGTGAGGAGCCCCCGGCCCCTCTAGTGCCCGTGGCAGCAGACTTCCTGAAATGCCTCAGTGTGAACGCTGACGAGGAGTCCCCCCAACCTGTGGGCGGAGACCGTGCCTGTGCCACGGCGGCCCTGGAGTGGCTCAGACTTGCGGGGGTGGGTGTGTGTGTGCGCGGCCCGGGCCCGCCTGCCCTCGGCCTGCACCCTGAAGAGGAGCTGCGGGCCCTCTGCTCTCTCTGGTCTCTTGTACATAGTCTGGCTGCTTTATGGTAATGACCATGATGTGGCAGTGCCATCTGTCTTCCTCTGAGTGCCGCTGCTACCGCCTTAACGGGTTTTCCCTTTTCAAGCGTCTGCCGATTCCTCTCTCGTCAGGTTCACAGACGCTGGAGCAGAGCGTCGGGGAGTGGCTGGAGGCCGTTGGGCTGCAGCAGTATGAGAGCAAGTTGCTTCTGAATGGCTTTGACGATGTCCGCTTCCTGGTAAGTGGCCGCAGGCCTCCTCGGGGGCGGGTGCAGCTCTGCCGAGACGCGCCTACCTGGTCTCCTGTGGACCCTGCTGGAGTGCGAGACAGTACGTAGCCGCATGTCCCAGCGAAGCACCGAAGGAAGTGACTCGGACGTCCAGGAAATCGGCCCTGTGCCGTGTGCCTTCTTTCTAAGCTCCATCCCCCTCCACTCTGCTCCCAGGAACGGTTCTGTAGGGAGAGCTCTATGCAAGTCCGCGTCCCACGAGGCAGGGTCCCTGACCGCAGACCTTTGCCCCTCGCTGGTCTGCCTCTCAGACCTCAGACCATATGCTGTGCACTGAGGCCTCAAGACCATCTCGTTCTGGGTCAGACCCTGGGAGTTTTGGTGGACAGGAGAGCCGGGTCCCCTGTGGTGACTTTCTATCCTGTCTCTGTGGGGTACCACAAGTTTCCTTTATTCCCCAGAATGGGGCCATCCAGCAGGTAGTAGAAGCAAGGAGCTTTGCCCTGCATGGAGGCCTCGTCCCTGCCCAGCCCAGGCCGAGTGGCTAGGGTGGGCATGTGGCTTTGTAGCCTCCTGGACTCATGACCTCAGGGACGGCCCAGAGGAGAGGCTGAACTGGTGGTTGGAAGGATTGATTGCTTTTCTGAGGTATAATTTTGTGGTGTCTTATAAAACACAGTGTTAAAGAAAAAGGAAAACCCAGTGTCTTTCCTCAGGTTCCCTGTGGGATAGAGGCCTGGCTGGGGCCCTAAGCTTAGGCTCCAGTGCTTCTTCTGTCAGTCCAGAAGGTGGCTCAGGCACCCATGAGCATTCCTCTCCTGGAAGCGTCTCCAGCAGAGGGTGAGGTAAAGGGGTGGGAGTCAGGCAGCCCAGACCTCCCATCTCCTGTGTAGGTCCCACTGACGAGGCTGCACTTGGTGCCTAACGAATAGCCACCTGCAGGGGATGCTAGCCTGGGGCTGCCGGGAGGGACCCTGTCTGGGACAGGCTCACCTCACCTGGGCCACCCTCCCCCTCCAGGGCAGGCAGTAAAGTCTGCAGTAAGCCACCTTCCAAAACCAGCTATTGCTTTTCAGCTTTTAAAAGTCTTGGGTTTTTAAATAGCAAAATTTTTTCTTTCTTACATTAAACAGTATATTTATGGCTCTTATAACCTAACCCCGACTTACCACGTTCCTGGGGGAAGGCCGACAAACTCAGAGTAGAGGTGGTTGTTCAGCCAGTGAGCTGGGGCAGTTGGCCCCTGTTGCTGAGTGTGGAGGGACCCTCCACTCCCCAAGCATACCCTCTTCACCAGACCAGCCGTCAGGCAGGCAAGGGAGAGGGGCTGTAGACTTGGGTCCCTTCCCTGTGCTTCAGTATTTTAGAGGCTGAGCTCTTAACTTCTCGCCCCTCCTTCTGCTACTTTTGCAAGGGGTAAGGTTCCCAACTCTTGAACGTCAAGACTCCTTTAGAACTGCTTCGCTGCCCCTCCCTGTGCTCGCACCCAGAAAGTAGCTAGGTGGGCATCTTGGTAAACCTGGCCCTGAGCCAAATGTCCGTGCCAGAGGGTGCAGGGCCCCTGCTGGAACATGTCTCTATTTTTGGGGGAAAGGACACTCACGGCGGGAGGCCAGCAGCTCGGTGTTCCCAGGACCCCCCAGGCCCATCTGGTTGCTCTGGGTACGAGCCGTCCCTCATTGCTGCCGTCTCGGTCCCAGCAGGGCGCTGGCAGGCGTACGGGAAGGAATGCTGATCGCACCACAGTTGGGCATGTTACTTCACATAACTTGTGTGGCCCAAGGAGCTGTGCGGAGCAGCCTGGGCAATTGCATGTAAATTGCCAGATGGCCTGTAAGGCTGATTGTTTTAGCAACCAGAAAAAAAGGGGAAAAAAATGCAAGAAAGGGGGCATTTTTATTGAGAAACATTCTCTCGTTGCATATGGTATAATTTCTGTCACATTAGCTGTGGCATGTCTACACGTAGTCTGGTGTTTGGTAGGTTGCACATGTTTTTCTTCATTCTGAAGTGCCCTGGAGACTTCTGCAAGGTGCACAAGTAGCTTCCAGGCAGCCAGGCTCTCGATGTAGGAGGAACATCTGGACACTAAGCGTGTTTGCCAGAGCAGGCACCGCTGTAGAATTTCTCTGTGACAGGGTCCTACAGCTCCCCCTCGGGGTGGGCGGCCATGATGATGGTCTCATCATCTGTGCCTTCCCTTCCAGACAACCTTGGCCGTGATACTTGGCAGCGACAGGGAATTCACCACCTTATAAAGTAGTAGCCACTCATTCTTTGCATTTGCTCATTTTACCTTCTGGGCCACAGAGAACACACTTAAGCCCTTTAGAAAATTGGAGACTTTCTGTCATGGCCTCGAGGCTCTTGTCTTGTCTGGGTCCAGCATCCTCTCACTCTGAGCTGTTCCTCCTATGCTGTGGTGACTGAGCTGGGTAAGCACTGCACCTTGAACTTTACTCAGACTCTGTTGCCTGCTGGTAGAAAGGGCCTTTGATTTGGCAGGGTCAGGGCCAGGGCAGTAGGGGCTGACACTAGACCCTTGGGAGACAGGGCCCCGGAATCTGCCAGCCAGCCCACCACACTGGCTCACTCATCACAGCCGGTTCCATTTTTCACCGTAAGCCTTGTCCCCAGGAAACGGGCTTTCTTAGGAGAAGGGAGGAAATGCATTTAATCACAGAAGGAAGGTCGTTGGTGATAGGGGAGTTGGAAGTTCTGGGCAGCCTGGGACAAGTCTCCATGTCTGGGGACCGAGAGCCTGACCTCCCTTCTCAGAGGCGGCAGTTGAGTCAGTGACGGTGCTCCACATACTGGAGTGTTAGGCGGGATTAAAGAAATGTTTTTTCTTTAGAATTTTCTTAAAGAATGTTGGACATGGGGAAACGTTCACCTTGCAGTGTTGAGTGAAGGAATCAAGACACAAAAGTCCATATACAACATGATCATGATTTTTCCAAAAAAGAAAACATCTCTGCCCAAGAGATGCAAGGGAATGAGCCAGAACGTTTTTGCGTGGTTATCCGAGGAGGGTTGTGGGTGGCTTTACTCTCTTCTTTGGAACATAAGAGATTTTCTACTTTTCCTACAACACATGGATCTGCAACCAGAAAAGCAAATAATGCAGGTGTCTTCGAGAACTTGATGGTCCAGCTGGGAAAACAAGGCACATAAGGCAATGAAAACAACACAGCAGCCAAGTGCTGAGTACTGTGGTGAGGCGCGTGAGTGCTGTGGGAGCATGGGGGAGGCAGACCTGTGGGCCCAGAGTCGGCACTAAGCTGGCCGGGGCTCACGTGGGGCCGTGAGGCCCAGAGGCTGGAGACACCGCCAGCAAGTGGCAGGGCCAGGATGCTACCCGCAGCTGTGGCCCAACTTTCACTTCTGGGTTGCACTTGCCATCTGAGGGTTTGTAGAGGCTGTGGGGCTTGGAGAGACACAGGCAGAGGGAGGCAAGTGTGGGGCCTGAGACATCTGCAGTAAGGAGGCCAGTGAAGTGATGCTGGGAAGGGCAGGCCACGCCCTGGGCTCAGCTGTGAGGGGCCTGGACAGCCACCCTGTGGGGGGCCATCTGGTTGTGCCCCTCATCAGGCAGGGAGGCCCTGGAGTTGAGGTGCACCTTATATGGCGGGCATGCTGGAGTGTGGGTGCGTTCTGGGTGACAGACAAACGGAAAATGGAAATGAGTCTGGCAGCCAGCTAAGGATGGGTTAGACCCAGACTGAACCACGAGCCCGTCACCTCTTGCAGTCAGCACCGTCAGCGAGGCCTCTTGCTCCTCCCGTCAATTTATTTCTCCACAGGCTTCCATCACACGCAGATAGGCTCCTGCTGTTTTCTTGTCTGTTTCTGAGCCCAGGCCAGCGTGTTCCTGTGTGTCGGGGAGGGATGACAGGTGACGAGGAGCGAGCCCTCAGGGAGCTGAAAGCCATAGGCTTGGGGAGGAGGTCATTCTTTACTGGCCTCCGGGAAGTTTCTAGCCCGGTCCCCAGACCCCGGAGCCTCTCTTCCTGTGTGCTGCCCGGATTAGCTCCTCACTCTTCAGCCCCGGAGGCCTGCTTTCCGCCCCGTGGGGCCATGCCTGGGTTCCTGCCCTGGCTTCCAAGCTCCCTCCCTCTGCCTTCTTCCCTCTCAGGCTTCAAGGGGTCTCTTTGGGCCTGGGCAGAGGTGCCGTGGCACTGCTGTCCAGAAGCCTCCCTGCCTCGACTTCCGTCCACTTGCCCTAGCCCCCTCTTCTCCCCACGTAGCGCTCTAACTGCTGGCTGCTCTGTCAGAATTCTCCATGCCCCAGTGTGAGGCAGGGCCTGAAAGGGAGGTTGTCCTCAACTAGGGGCCTTGGAAGGTCAGTGGAGCCAGGCTCTGAAAGGAATGCTCTCAGACAGTGTGGATCCTGCCTCCTGGACTGACTCGGTTCTGTGATCACTTAACTCCTCAGGCGAGGTCCCAGGGGTTGACTGATGTGCCACCAGATGCTTCCTTGTCTCTGCTGGGCCCTTTTGCCTCAATTTGGGCCTCTTGCCAGGCTACGCACTCGGTTGCTCTCCCTCTTCCTTTCTCCCTGTGAGGTGATGTGGCGTTCTTCGGGGTAGGGGTGACACCCCCCCGCCTTGTGTGCTCTGTCCTTCTCCAGGCCCCTTTACAGTGGGAGAAACTAGAACTATTTCCATGTCTGTGAAATGAACTGACGACACGTTAAGATGGAGTTGGTCCAGCCAGCAGCTCCTGTCCTGTAGCATGTGACTGCGGGCATCTCAGTGTGAGCGGCAGCAGGGCTCTGTGCCGGCGCCTCAGAGCGTCCCAGTGTCCCCGCATCCTAGCCCCACCAGTGTGCCTGTGCAGGAAGTGAGGCCTAGGGGACAGGGTCTGGGAGGCCCATGTGCCTCTGTCAGAGGCACAGACCTCCTCACACACCACATGTCAAAGTTCAGGGGTCCCCAGGCATCCCTGAAGCCCCCCAGTGGACTCTCGGACCCACAGACACCACACTGAATGGATTAAGCTATTTGCCCGATGTTGCTCCTCAGGCAGACAGCTGGGCTGTGACTAGAAGTGGGTCTCCTGGGCCCGGAGCAGTGCCCCCATCTCCCACTCTAGTCCCCACACCTGCCTGCCCAGAAACAGGCTGTGTCTGTCTGGGCCCCGTGCTCGGTGCGTCCCCCCCAAAGAAGAGGCCTGGGAGCCAGTGAGCTAGGCTGGCCTCCTAAGATGTTGGGCAGCTTGTTCTGCACCCACCGGAGGTCCCCCTGTCACGTGGCCTCTCATTTGACTGCTTACTTCATGAGGGCATAAGCTGTGCTCCCGTGGTGACACGTAACAGGGACTGAGACCCACCACCACGAATGTAAGAACGTAAGGCAGCAAGGCGGCATTTTCTATGCAGTGGGGGCCAAGCGGCAGCCCTGCTCTGCGGGGAGCGGTTGGCCTCGTCCTCAGATCCACGGTGTAAAGCTTGTGCTGGATGGTCCCGGGACCGAGCCCTGTGACTCCAGGCTGACTTGGGCCTTGCTGTTGATGTGGAGGATGAATGAAGCACCTTGCCCTCACATAAGGCTCAGAAATGCGGACGTTCAGGGGCAACAGGCCGCAGATGGATGGAAGGGTGCTGTGCCTGGTGCGGAGAGAATGGGAACACCGAGAACCTGCTGGGAAGGACTGGGCTCATAGGGGTGTTGTTTCCATGAAATTGGGAGGCTGAGTCCCCCGACGTTTGTGCCATTGCGCCGGCCTTGAGGGCCCTTCTGAAATTGACAGGTGGAGAGGGCCTCTGGCTTCAGGAGCGGAACTCGGTAACGCGTGTGCTTCGTCCTCATCTTCTGTAGAACTGGTTGCCTTTGTCACCTTCAAGTTCTGTCTCTCCAGGTGAGGGCAGGCCTGTGCCACAGGGGTGTAGGGGCCACCAGGAGAGCAGTGGGTGTGGGTCAGGGCTGAGCCGCTCTTGTTGCTGAGGGTGCGGAGCTGGGGGAAGGTGCCCGTTTGGGAAGTTCTGTCACACAGCCCATCGGGAGGCACCGGGGCCGGGGCGGGCAGAGGTGAACAGAGATCCAGGCTCTGAGCTGTCAGCACAGAGCCCGACGCGGGGCTGAAACCCACAAACCATGAGATCATGACCTGAGCCAAAGTCAGACGCTTAACCAACTGAGCCACCCAGGTGCCCCTATGCTTTCTTTATTTTTAAAGTGCAGTATAGTAAACTTGTGTAACTTCTACTCAGAAAAAATGAAAAGTTTTTAGTGTGAGGAAGATAGAGACAGGGTCCCATGGAAAGCTACAACATTCTCCAAGCAGAGACTGCAAAAATATCCCCTGAACCATCTGGGGCCTGGGGCGACTGAGTCCCCCACACACAGAGATCCCATGGAGGGCGGGGGCGCCCAGCTTGAGCCTGCATCTGACCCATGTGAATGAGTGGGGGCCTGGGGCAGCAAGAGGGCTGAGCCGCTCTTGTTACTGAGCCCCTCTCCCAGGAGGCATGCCCTACGGATCCATGGAGGAAGGGGATATAGAGCCCACTGGTGACTGATGGCCCTGAGTGCCCTCGGAAAGCCTCTTCCTTCCTCCTCCTGGCAGCCCACCGTCTTGTATTCTCCAAGTTGGGTACCCCGCCCCCTCTCCGCCAGCGCTGGGCCTCTCCTGTCCCCATGGAGACCGGGGATGGAGAGGAGAGGGTGCCCCCGGAGCTGTGCCAGCACCAGGCTTTCCCCAGAGACGAAATCAGGCCAGGACAGTAGCTCTGTCTCCTGTTTGCTCCCTCCAGAGAGGTTTCAGCCTTTACTTTTTTATGACCGATGGCAGGAGAAATGACCAGGTGAACATCTGAGGTGAGAGTGGCCACACTGAATACGGAAAAGAGGCTGGAGGGGCGAGCCAAGCAGAAAGTCTGGAAATCACAAACCTTGGGAGGCCAGGCCGGTGCTGCTCTGCCCAGAAGACGTGCTTCTGCTGGACTGTACCAGCCTTTGAGCAGTGCCAGATCCCAGAGGGTAGACACTTGGTCATCCGTGGGCCCAGGGGTGGAGCACCAGGCATTGTCATCAGCTTCCTGCAGGTTCACCTGTCCACACCTGGCACACCTTTCCTTGTGACATGTGACTGTCTCTTGTCACCAGCTGCAGTGAGTGTTCACGCTCCGGTACGCGGGTGCCCCGTGATTTAGCCTACCACTGGGCACCTTGGCTTCTCGGCAAGTGGGTTTAGGCGGTTCTCAGGACACGTACCAGCCGCAGTGATGGAGCCATCCCGGGCACGGTCACCTGGGGCGCAGGTTGCTGAACACAGGGCGCTGCTCTAAGCCAGGCCCACCTTCAGAGGCTGGGGTTGTACTAAGCACACGTGTATCCATGCATGTCGGCCAGGAGGGAGAGGGGGTGAGCAGACCCAGGCCGTCTGGGGCCCGAGGGCCTGGCCGGGGACAGCAGGAAGGATCTTTGGGAGGGTGCAGAAAGTGAGCAGGAGGGGCAGGACGCTGTGGTTCACCGCTGCTCCCCGGGTCTGGGCTTCCCCCCGCCCCGGCCCCCCCAGGCCACCGGTGCGCCTTGCCCCGCTCTGGATTGCTCCTGAAAGCATGAGGGCCGAGGTAGAGCGTGGCAGAGGGTTTGCAGCATTTGCGCTTCAGGGACTTACACTGCTCGAACTGCTGGGTCCTGGGTGCCCAGCTGACAGGAGGGGGAGCAGGTGTGACAGCCCCAGGAGAGCCCGCCGGCCTCACCGTCTGCCATGGAACCAGGGCCCCAGCAGAAGAGGGACCAGAACCGATGCCAGAAACCTTCATGCGAGGAGAGACCAAAACACCCTTGGCCTAGTGTCTCAGAGATGGGCCCAGACTAGAGCCATCGCCTCCCACCTGGCGAGGCTTGCTGGTGGCAGACCCCCTTTCTTGCCGAGTGCTGTCCTGTGCCACGGGAGGGAGGCGGGGTGTGTGCCACATTTTCGTGGTGGGCATGGGCTGGGGCTTCAGTGAATCGCTGAGCCTCAGGTCTAGCATCACCTTCCCAAGCCCCTTCAGTTAGCCCAGCTTGCGCCTCCCCATCCTCAGACCCTTTGCCAGGGGCTTGCTGAGCCCTGTGTGGCCAGAAACAAGTCAGGACTAGAGGGTGAAGTTCAAATGACTGCTCTCTCTCCACTCTGGTTCGTCTCTGAGCTGGGAAAGAGGCAGCTCTATAAACTGAATATGGCAGAGACAGGGCTCTGTGACCTCAGGCAGGTTAGAAACTCAGCTTCCTTGTGACCGAACAGGCACCTCCCCACTGCCCTGAGCAAGCCCAGCTGTCTCCCTGGCACAGCCCGCCAGCCCAAGCCCACCTTCCTACTTCCATCGTCTGGAACTCCTCCCTGCTCCTAGGCAGGGTGGCTTCTGTCACAGCTGCCTATACCCGTGCTGTCCCCTCAGCTAGGGAGCTCTGGACCCACTTCTCTGCCCTCTTCCCACCTCCACGTGAAACTCCCTGCCATTGCCCCTCCCCTGAGCCCCACACGTCCCTGGGGCTCCCCTTCTCCAACCCTCCCCAGACCTCATCCTCGTCCCTCGTGGAGGACTCTAGACGACCACAGTCATGAAGTCAGCAGCACTGGTTTTGGCCATTCAGCCTCTTCTTTTTAGATCCGTGTTGTCACCTCCAAAGTTTCCTTGGTTATTCAACAGATTTTTATTATGCACGGACAGCATGCTGGGCATTGCTCTAGATGCAGGTGGCCAGGCCGTGAGCAAGACAGGCTGGTGTCTCTGCCCCATAACAGCCTCAGGACCCTCAGCAAGCAGCTCAGCCTATTTTCCCTTTGGCTGAGAAGGGTCCCCTCCAATGTGCCACCCTCCAGATGTTCCCTTTCCCACTATTTGTTGAATGAAGACACGCCCAGCAGTTCAAGAAGTTTCCGGCGAAATATTGACAAGCGTGCTACCTCTCAAGATGCAAAAGGATCTTTCCTTCTCCTAAAATCATATGGTCAGGAAGACTTGGAAGATAATCAGACCCCTAGAGGGCCAGAGAAAGCTCGAGAGAAAGGACTAGGGCCCTGACAGCCCTTTCTTCCGCCTCCGCCAGGGCTCTCCCCAGGACTCCCAGAGGCAGTTCCTGCTGTCTGTGCCCCTTCCCTTCCCATGGCATCTGGCCACAGGCCTCTCTCTCTTCCCCTCTGTCCCCATGCCCACTAGCTATGCCCAGGATTTGGGCCTTGGGGACCCCATTTAGCACCAACGAGCCACTGTTCAAAGTATCTCCTGCGCCCACTGGTGAAGCCCAATGACAGATACTGGTGGGAAGGAGAGGCCATTCAAAGAGACTAAGCTGAAGGAGAGTGAATGTACTGCCACAAGGGGCACTGCTGCTCGTTCCTGTCCTCTCAGGGACAGATGCCCAAGGATGATGGTGTGTGATTGTGCAAGTCAGTCCGCGGGGCAGGTTTGCCCTGTCCTGCGCTGAGCTATGACGGGCCAGCCTCTGCCCGAGTCCACCTGCTCCTGGGCCCCGTGCTTGGGCTTCACATGCAGAGGCCTGGGCCACGGCCTGACCCTGCTTCTCCTTCAGTGCGAGGCCTCGGCAGGCCCTCCCCTCACCCACTTCTGGGGGTCCACGCAGCCCTCACAGCCGGGATTCTATACAGGTCACACGAAGGAAGCACGGCCCCGGCCCCAGAGGTGGAGGGAAGTTCTATGTAGGGACATTCGTTCCGGAGCCTGAGTGTGCCCCAGCCCTGAGACGGATTCCCTGCTGCTGCCGGCACCCTCCACGCTTTGCCTTGCCTTTCACAGAGCCTGCCTCCCTAAACAAGTAGAAAGAGCCTGGAACGTGACCTTGGAGTTTGTCAGAGGGATGTTTAACTGTCGTGCTGCTGCTCACAGCTCTGTGACCTTGGACAAGTCACTTCTGCTCTCTGGGCCTCAGTTTCTCTGTGTAATGTGGGCGGTTCCTATCTCAAAGGTTTTTTGGCAGTTTTTTTTCAAGTGGTCCCTGCACAGTGCCGGGACGTGGTCAGGACCCGTGTTCTCTGGCGTCTTTGCGTGTCACCTCCCTGACAAAGATCCGCAGAAGGTGCACTTACTGTGCATAGTGACCCTGAGGCCCACTTCTTGCTGCTCTCTTCCCTGGATGTCTAGAGAGCAGGCTGTGGCCAAGAAGGCGGGATCCTGGCACAACCACTGGCCGTGATAACCCGGCTCCTGGCCCGTAAAGTGAAGAGCTGTAGTAAACACCTGCCAGATGGCAGTGAGGGGCAAGGGGGGCACGGGGGAGGGTGGGACAGGGAACGGCTAAAGCAGAGCCCTGGACAGGGAAGTACTGGCACTCTATCCCTCCTCTGTCTTCCTGTCCTCCCTTCCTCAGGGACTGAACCCAGTCAGGCTGAATGTGGTTATGTTTCAGATTTCTCCTAGACTTAGAATGTTTTTTTTAAATCTAAGAAAACCGGGGCTCCTGGGTGACTCAGTGAGTTAAGCGTCCAACTCTTGATTTTGGCTCAGGTCGTGAGTTCAAGTCCCATATCGGGCTCTGCACTGATAGTGCAGCACCTGCCTGGAATTCTCCATCTCCCTCTCTCTGCCCCTCCTTGTTCACACATGTGCACATGCTCTCTCTCTCAAAAATAAACAAACAAAAAATAAAATCTAAGAAATCTCTCTTAACTGAAATGCTTAGACCACGAGCTGTTCCACTTTCTCAACTCCCTAATTGCTGGCTCGCAACAGGGCCTGGAATACAGTAGTCCTCGGTATGAACATTAAAGTGGTAGAAGGACAAGTAGAAAATCTCTTTGCCCCCGTAGTCCTCCTTGTGAAGATGGCTCCAAAAGGCAGCGGTCCCTTTCTCCCTTTAGTAAAGAGGGTGTGGAGATTTCCAGAACGTTTCTGGCCTTTGAGGATTTGGAACGCCTTGTAGTCCCCACGCAGACTAATCCCGGAGGACATGGGCGCGGCACACACAGGAGATCAGGAGACCTGCCTGCGCCCTGGACACGCTCTGGCAACTGCCTGCTTCGATTTTCCATCACAGTCTTTATTTTTGTTTAGTTGACCTCTGCCCCTGTCTTCTCACGACCAAATGCAGCCCCCTCGTCCTCTTGACTGGTTAGTGGAGGCTCTGATCCAGCTGGATCCGGTGTCCCGGCTGTCAGCCTGCAGCTCAGCTCCAATGGGGCCCTAACAGCTTGTGCAGGGCTGTGAGTAGAAGTTGGGGATACAGTCGGAGTTCAGAAACTTCTGCACTCTGTTGTCTCTGAGGTGCCCTGCTCAGTGCATGTCTCCCCAAGGCATCCTCGTCGTCAGGCAGAGGGTCTGGGCAGGGGGCCGCCTCCCTCTGCCTTTCCCATCAGCACACCCTAGAGATGGGCCCAGAGGGACTATGGGGACTCAGGGTGGTGACTTCTGAGTCTGGGGTGACTTAGGACCTGGCCTCAGACCTGGAGAGGGCGGTACCCTTGTCTCACGGGCCCTTGCACAGGCCCATGCCTCCCTGCTGTCCCTGCGAGGGAGTGTGTTCTGTCTGCGACCTGAGCAGGACCGTTGCCAGTCTGGCTTCAGAGCTCTCTCTACCCGGGCTCCCTTGAGCCTTGGAAGGTGTCCTCTGCGGGGCAAAGGTTTTGTCCCCACGCACAGGCTCTGGGGAGGCTACTGCGCCAGCATTCACCATAGCTCAGGCACAAAGGTGCGGCCACCAGTTTAGGGTCTGCGTGAACTGGCCCAAGTTACTTCACGTCTTCATCTGTAAAATGGGCGTAAGTAATACCCACCTCAGTAGAATACAAAGTCCAGAAAGAGTCCTAGAAACAGAGAAATTTAGGACACATCGGAGGTCATTTCAGATTGGTAGAGAAAAGACAGTTCATTTAAGCAATGGACAACTTGCTGCCTAGAAAAAAAATGAACTGAATCCTGACTTAAACCTCACATTAAAAAAAAAAAAAAATCCTATAAAGATCTAATTGTAAAAATGAAACTAAAATTACAGAAAGACAGTATGCAAGAATTGTTTTTCAAATCTTGAAGAGGGGAGGTCCCTCTCAGCCTGACAGAACTAAGAGAAAGAAGCTGTACAAGGTACAGGTACAGACCAATAGGTTTCTGCACAAACAGAGCCAACGTGAAAATCAAAAGAAAAGTGACAAACTAGAAAAAACGAACGTCTAACTATAGATAAAAGGTTAATTTCCTTACTTTTAATTATTTATTTATTTTTGAGAGAGAGAGCGTGAATCAGGGAGGGACTGAGAGAGAGGGAAAGAGAACCCAAGCAGGCTCCACCTATCAGCACAGAGCCCGACATGGGGCTCGAACCCACAAACTCTGAGATCATGACCTGAGCCCAAGAGGACACTTAACCAACTGAGCCTCTCAGGCACCCCAATTTCCTTACTTTCTAATGTATTTCTACAAATCAAGTACAGAAATGATCAGTACCCACAGAGATAAACACACAAAAGATGTAAAGCGATAATTTCTGGAAAAGGAGCTGCGATGTTCCCCACACGTGTGGCCCCACTGCACACGGACAAGGCCACCAGGCTGAATCCCGGCGCCATGCTTACACACGTGTGACCCCACACGTTGGTCGTGCTCTCTAGGCTCAGCCTCCTGAGCTGTACAGTGAGGATGACAACAGTCCCTTTTATTAAATGGGTTGCCAAGTATAAAGCCTGTAGAACAGGGAGTGGGGCAGGAATCACTTTGTAAATCCTTGACAGATAAGGGGTACCTCGGGTGGCTCGGTTGGGCATCAACTTTTGGTCTCAGCTCAAGTCATGATCCCAGGATTATGGGATCAAGCCCCACATCAGCTTCCGTGCTGAGCAGAAAGCCTGCTTAAGAGCCTCTCTCTCTCTCTCTCTCTTTCTCTCCTCGCATGTGTGCGTGAACATGCACTCACTCTCTCAAATAAAAAATAAATACTTGACAAAACCTGAAAAGATGCTGGAGCTTCCCTGTGAGTGGGATGTTCTTATAGTAAGAAGTGTGCAGTGATAAGCCATTTCTCCACAGCCATCGCTAACAGTGCCTGTCATTGATGGGAGTGTAAATGTGCGTTAGACTTCCAAACACACCTATCCTCTGACCAAGCAGCCTCTTTTGAGAACTGTCCTGGGGGTGATGCACATATGAGGTGTTCATGCAGTACCATTTGTAAAAGCTAAAATTGGAAATAGTCTTCCTTTGGCAGGGAACTGGTTAAATCATTTATACTCTGTCCCTAACCTGGATGATCATGCAGCTTTAAAAAAAAAAACAAAAACAGAGACAGGTCTACATTTCCTGATGCAGAGAGCATCTTCTGTATACAAGCGTACCTCATTTTATTGCGCCCCACTTTTTTGCGCTTTGACGATGCCTCATTTTTTTACAAATGAAAGGTTTGTGGTGACCCTGCGTCAATCAAGTCTCTCAGCGCCATTTTTCCAACAGCATTTGCTCACGTGTGTGTGTGTCATATTTTGGCAATTCTTGCAATATTCCACATGCTTTTCTTTGTTATTATTTTATGGTGATCTGTGACCAGTAGTTATAACTCCCTGAAAGCTCTGATGATGGTTAACGTTTTTTTTTTTTTAAGCAGTTCTTGGTAATTAAGGTGTGTATGTTGGGTTTTTTTAGACATGATGCCGTTGTATACTTAATAGACTTTAACATGGTAAACATAGCTTCGATATGTTCGGAGAAACCAAACAATTCATTTGACTCGCTTTATTGCTGTGGCCTGCAACCAAACGCATAATATCTCCGAGGTGTGCCTG
Source organism: Crocuta crocuta (assembly GCF_008692635.1). Classification (NCBI taxonomy): domain Eukaryota; kingdom Metazoa; phylum Chordata; class Mammalia; order Carnivora; family Hyaenidae; genus Crocuta; species Crocuta crocuta. Next base: position 3,518,111 of record NW_027528611.1, on the reverse strand, counting down.
TGTATTAAGTAGTAAGAATAAGGTGTGGACAAAGATGTACAAGAATTCCATTTGTGGGAAAAGGAAACTGGCCTCGGAGGGACATCCAGAAAAGCACTAACGGTTGCCTCTGTGTGTCAGGGGTGGAGGGGCTGTGGCTGAAAGTGGGGCAGAACCCATGAGTTTTCGTGGATCCTAATCTGAAAAAACCTACCTGACATCACTACTGTGAGGCATAAAACACCATCATGGAGGTTGGGGGCCGGGAGCAGCCAGATCTTAGCTCTACCACCAGATGTGTGGCCTCGGCAAGTCCCTGACCTCAGCCCTGGCCTGCGTCACTGCCCTGTGCGCATTCGGAGCCCCGGCACTGCCCCCGGCAGGAGTGGACCATCTGGGCAGACATGTGTGCTGTGCACCTCAGACTCCTGCCGGCACCAGACTCTTGCTGCCTGGCGCGGCCTCCGTGGGGAGCTCGGGGTCTCCGTCCCTCTCTGTGCCCGTGCTGAAGGACAGGCCGCAAGAGGCCGCTGTCGGCCACCAGTTCAGGAGGGCACTCACGTGAACTTCTTCTGCCTGCAGGGGTCTAACGTGATGGAAGAGCAAGACCTGCGGGAGATTGGCATCAGTGACCCCCAGCACCGGCGGAAGCTGCTCCAGGCGGCACGGTCCCTCCCCAAGGTGACCGCCGACAGCTCGGCAGCCTCAGCCCACTCCAAGACAGGGCCCTGTCCATGACACCACCTGGACCTAGAATAGGGAAGGAGCCTGGCTGCAGGCCATGCAGGTCACCACAGGGTGTCTGTCCCTCATCCCGAGAGACCCAGCAGGCAGCACCAAGGCCTGTTTGCTTTCTTGCCAAGTCCCGAACCCCAGAGAGTCAGCAGAGACTAGGGACAGCTGGGGACCCGGTACAGCCCCTGGGGGAGGCTCCAGACCTCTGCCCAGCACAGGAGCTGGTACCCACAGGCTTGGCCTGTCACTGGAGCCTCTTTGGGGTCTTTTCTGACTTGCTGGAGACGAGGCCAGCCTGCGCTGACTCCTGAGGTCAGGCCCTCCCTGGGAGAGGCAGAGGGGTGCTCAGGGCAGCAGGGGACGCAGTTTTTCCCTGGGGAGCCAGGAGCTGGTGGGCCCAACCTCTCCCCCTCACTGTGCTGGTGCTCGGTTCCGTGTACCCAGCGCTTGGGGACACGTGAACAGGTCCCGGCAGTGGGGCCAGAGCCTGCTTCACGGGAACGCACCGTACCATCCCACCAAGTCTGTGACCTTGTCAGTGCTCAGTGGGAGCCCCTCTGCAGACCCTTCCTCCCGCAGAGCCGTGCCCCCTACGGCCGTCTTCCCCAGGCCTGGGGTGCGCCGGTGGCCCCCCAGTGGGGGAGCCGAGACCAGAGCAGCGGTACAGAGGGCTGTGTGGAGGGAGGAGATTCTGGTCCCCTGGACTTCGGTGCCGTGAGTGCCGAGGTGTCAGTCCTGCCGCCCCTTCTCGCCCCACAGGTGAAAGCTCTGGGCTATGATGGCAACAGCCCTCCATCAGTGCCCTCCTGGCTGGACTCCCTCGGGCTGCAGGACTACGTCCATTCCTTCCTGTCAAGCGGCTACAGTTCCGTTGACACTGTGAAGAACCTCTGGGAACTGGAGCTGGTCAATGTGAGTGCAGCCCCCCGACGGTGCGGGCCCGGGGCCGGGAGGGGAGCTGTGGGCACAGGCGTGGCCTGACCCCTCCTCGCGCCCCCGCCCAGGTCCTGAAGGTCCACCTGCTCGGCCATCGCAAGCGCATCATCGCCTCCCTCGCGGACAGGCCCTACGAGGAGCCGCCCCAGAAGCCTCCACGGTTTTCCCAGCTGAGAGTGAGTTGGGGAGGGTGGAAGGGGGTAGGTGGGTGTTCTTCGTATCGCTAGGGATTAAAGAGAATTCTTGAGGGATTCTTTGGAGACACCCTGCTCTGTAGTCGAGGAGCGAACAATTCGTCCCCTCTCGTCGTTGGACCAGTTCTGCCCTCAGGCCCAGAGAGCACAGAGCAGGAGTTGTTAGGGCTGGTTATTTATTGATTACGTGCCTCCCATGTCCATCAGAGGCCTGATGGGGCTTGTCGTAAAGGGTTCCGTTTAAATATAAGGAGAAAGTAAAATGTTAGAGTAGCAAAACAAATAATGAAATGCCAGCAGGTGTTGGCGACAGAGCCAGTGGGACAGGCAGGGGGCAGGAGCCCCCTCACCAGCGGTCTGACGTGAACCTGACACAGGGCGTGGAGTCCGCAGCAGGACCTGTGCCCTCCCCATGGCTTCTGAAGGAAAATCCTGCACTGAAATGGTCTAGAGAACCTGTGATTTGTTTTTAATAATTTTTTTAAATGTTCATTTATTTATTTTGAAAGAGAGAGAGCACGAGCAGGGGAAGGGCAGAGAGACAGGGAGACACAGAATCCGAAGCTGACTCCAGGCTCCAAGCTGTCAGCACAGAGCCCAACGCGGGGCTCAAATTCCTGAGCAGAGAGATCACAACCTGAGGTGAAGTCAGATGCTTAACTGACTGAGCCACCTGGACACCCCTGATTTTATTTATTTTTAAATGTTTGTTTACTCTGAGAGCACATGTGCGCAGGTGTGGGGGTGGGGGGAGCACAGAGAGAGAATCCCAGACAGGCTCCGCGCTCAGAGCAAAGCCTAACAGCGCAAAGCCTGACAAAGGGCTCGATCCCACATCCCTGGGATCACAAGCTGAAACCAAAAGGCACCCAGGCGTCCTGAGAACCTGTGGTTTTAAGAACCTTGTGGTTGCTTTGTGCTCAAGCCCGGTAATCCCTGACTGCAGGTTAGACCCTGCGGGCCCACGCTGAAGTCTGGGACAGGCTCTGTCCCCAAGCCTGAGCAGGGCCCTCCTAGCCTCAGCCCTGGTGCGGCAGCTTCATGGTGTGGGCGCCACTGTATCCTCCTCTTACCCAGGAGCCCAGCCTGAGGAGCCAACGCACCGCTGATGCTGACGTTCAGTCTTAAAGACTGAGGAGACAGGGCCTCAGGGCGCTGACCGGCTGTGTGTTTTCTCAGGAAGAGCTTTGGATTTGGCCATGGGCCCCAGGGATCTGCAGCCAGTTGTGGCCGATGATTTCATCTTTGTTGAATGTGATAGTGGCTTCCCAGCCCTGTAACTGGGAAGCCCTTTTCCCATGTGGCTCTAGGCCGGGGCGCCCCCGGTGGCTACTGGCCCGCTCCACAGGGTTGCCGGGACTTCCTGGCCCCAGGAAGAATTTGGTGGCTTTGACTGTACCTGAGCTGGGCCCAGAGGCCAGACTCCCCACAGGTCCCTGCCCCAGCATGCCATCCGTTTGGTGGCTGCTTGGTGTCGGTCCTCAGCTTAACGGCCTTTCTCATGGATACACCTGCCCCTGCGGAGCCCTCAGCAGCCCAGGACTGGCTGGCACCTCCAGCCTAGGGACTGATCTGATGGGTTCCAAGTTTTACCTGGATTTCTCTCCGCTGCAGTGCCAGGACTTGCTCTCCCAGACGTCGTCCCCGCTGAGCCAGAATGACTCCTGCACTGGCCGCTCTGCTGACCTGCTGCTGCCTCCTGGGGACACGGGCAGGAGGCGCCATGACAGTCTACACGACCCTGCGGCACCTTCTCGGGCGGAGCGCTTCAGAGTCCAGGTGGGACAGGAGGGGGACTGTGAACAGGGATCCCCAGACCCCTCCACTACCCATGTGCCCCAGCAGCAGCAAGAGCAAGACCCTGCCTCCTCCCCCTCAGCCCCACCCCGGCTGTGACCACGGGGCTATTGTCAGCTGTCACTGGGACAGATCCTGCTGTCTCCTCTTTGACTACAGCCCATCCCTTCCAGCCCCTCAGGCTGCCGGCGCTGTTTCTCCACGGCTTAGCCGCTTAGCTGTTTCTCCACGGCTTAGCCGCTTCTCGGCCCACTCTTGCTTGCCCTGCCTGGACCCTGGAACTGCCTTCTCCCCTCCTCACCTCCGCACCCTGCGCCCCACCTGCCCAGCAGAACTGCAGCCCAGGTCGACTCCTCTTCCTGCTGCCTTTTTGCAGCCGCTGTCAGGCGCAGTTGGGAGACACGTGCGGCTGCGCCAACTACCCTCACAAACCCACCTGCTGCTGCTGGGCCCTGGCCACCCTGAGACCCTTGCCCTAGGATGGCCCCCTCCTGCACTCCTAGCTTGCCGCCATCGGGGCATCGTGTTCAGGGCTCCCGGATGTATTCAGGCCTCACCTGTCCAGCTTCCTGCCTTGCACACAGATTCCAGGCTTTGTCTCTTGTCCCCCATCTTGGCCTGCTGGACACAGATTGGCAGGTGTCCCTCAGCCCCCTACTAAAGTGAACTTGAGATTCACTACTTTCTTCTCTCTCTCTTTTTTCTAAATGTTTTATTGAGAGAGAGAGAGAGAGAGAGAGAGAGAACGCAAGCTGGGGAAGGGCATGGAGAGAGGGGGAGAGAGAGAATCCCAAGCAGGCTTCGTGCTGTCACCCAGAGCCCAACATTGGGCTTGATCTCATGAACAGTGAGATCATGACCTGAGCTGAAATCCAGAGTCGGACACTTAACCAACTGAGCCACCCAGGCGCCCCTGCAGTTTTTCTCTTGCCCAGCACCTGGGGCTTTCCGTCTCCTTTAACAGCACAGCCATGAATTTGACAAGACTGGAAAGGCATGTTGTCCAGAAGTTTTAGTTGCTCCACCTCAGGAGACCTCTGCACAGTGCTGGGAATGGAGGTCATAGATAATTCCTAAAGTTCTTCCCGCCTCCCCTCTTCTTCTATCAGTGCCCTGATTAAGGATCCCATCACCGAGCACCTGGATTTCAGTGGCCTCCTACCCCTCCCCTATCCCAGCTTCCACCTCGGGGGACACAACAGCAGGCCTCCCCAGCACTGGGTACTTGCCCACCCCAGAATCACATGGGATGATCCCTGACTTGGATGTGAGGCTCCCGGGGACCTGGGCTCCTGCTCCCCATCCTTCATGAATTCTCGTTTTCTCCTCTGGTCTTGGTCATTTCTTGTCTCTACCTCAGAGCCTTCCCAGCTGAGCCTGCTCTCAGGGGGCCTAGATCCCTGCCTCACCGGCGTGGACGGCCTTTACGTCTGCCACCGTGCCTCTGCATGGCTTGTCTGCCCCCTGCCCTCCCCACCTTGCGGCTGGCTGCTTTGCCCTTGGGTAGGCTGGAGCTCACAGAGAGCGCAGGAGTTCCTCTGGAATGGCCAAGCAGACCCATGACCCCGTGTGTTCTACAGGAAGAGCACCGCGAGGCCAAGCTGACCCTTCGGCCCCCCAGCCTGGCCGCCCCCTACGCTCCTGTGCAGAGTTGGCAGCACCAGCCGGAGAAACTCATCTTCGAGTCCTGCGGTTATGAAGCTAATGTGAGTTGCCCCTGCGCTCCCAGCCTGGCCCGCCTCCCTGCCACCCACCCTTCCTGGCCGGGAACAGGGCTCCAGACACCCCCAGCACCTAGGGAGAAGGGGGCCCTCCCAGCCAGGATGAGGGAAGGGAGTCGGGGGAGGGAACCACTTGGCCGTGGTCCCCAGTTGGTCGGGTCGCCCTGCGTGGTAACACAGGACTTCCTAAGCCCCGTTCCTGCCTGTGCTCCTTCAGTATCTGGGCTCCATGTTGATCAAAGACCTTCGAGGGACAGAGTCCACACAGGACGCCTGTGCCAAGATGCGGGTAGGCCGTCCGTGCGGGGGGTGGGGGCCGACTGGGCTAGGGAGGCAGCCACCTGGGCCCTCCCACACTCTGTAAGGGGGGAGGCTGGGGCCTGTGGGATCCAAGGGTCTTGACCTTGGGAAGGGGCATTCACAGGATGACAACGTGTTTCCAACAGAAGTCCACCGAGCACATGAAGAAGATCCCCACTATCATCTTGTCCATCACGTACAAAGGTGTCAAGTTCATCGATGCCTCCAACAAGGTGTGCTTTTTCACAAACACCATTGGCGGGAGGGGACCCCCCCCACCAAGCTGGGCATCTTACCTAGAGTGTCTCCAGCCCTGTTGATTGCCCAGGTGCTTGCCACTCAGCTGCCACACATCCTGATCCCAGGGCCCGCCCTAGTGACAGGCGCCTCTTGTCGTCCTCAGCACGGGTTCTGTGGGCCTCTTACCCGCTCACGGGCCCTGCGCGGTGTGATCCTCTTCATGAGCAAAGGGCTCCCCGCACACCCCACCTTGGGAACCCCACCCTCCTGATGCCCTCCTCGCCTTGCCCCCGCCCTGGAGAGCTGGTGGAAGGTGTGAACATTTACTCCCTCAGTTACCGCAACCCCTACCCCTAAGTCAGGCAAGGTTATACACCGCCCTGCCCCCACCAACAGAACTGAGGAGAGAAAGAGTGGTGGTATTTGGCTACGCCCTGGGCAGGGACAGAGAAAGGTGATGACATCAAGGGGCTGAAGCCGAGGCATGCCTCAGGGGGCCCGAGAATTCCAGACCCTGCTTTCCCATCCCTCCCCCCCGCAGAACGTCATTGCGGAGCATGAGATCCGGAACATTTCCTGCGCGGCCCAGGACCCAGAGGACCTCTGTACCTTTGCCTACATCACCAAGGACCTGCAGACCAGCCACCACTATTGCCATGTTTTCAGCACGGTGGACGTGGTGGGTGGAGTCCCGCCCCGGGCACGGCCGGAGGGGGCCCGCGGCCAAATGGCCTCAGTGCAGTGCCATCCTGGCGCTCGTGTGGCACCTAGCAAACGTTTAGTACCAAATGAGGCCCCCGCAGCCATCCAGTCCAGTCCCTTTCATACAGTAAGGAGACAAGCAGACAGAACGGGAGGCTCGTCCAAGGTTCTGGTGACAGGGCTTTTCCCACTTCTCCTCAGGTGATTCTTAGGTCAGCCACGGTCTTCCATGTCAACCCACCGCCCTTATTCCCCAACCTCCATCTCAGCAGTCACCCCGAAATGTCCTCTGTCTCCCTCTTGGGGGCAGCAGTGCCCTCCTGACGCGACAGTAGGCTTCCTTCTCCCAGATTCGTGCCCAGGCTAGGCTCTGGTGCCCAGGGACAGTGGCACAGCAGGGACTCCCTCTGCCCTGAGACAAGGCCCCCGGCCCTCTCCTCATCCCATCTTCTGTCCAGATCCCTGCCATCCTTGGGGAGCGCAGCTAGCTCCCAAATCTCTGTGGCTTCTGGAACACAGATGGCCAGGCACTCTCAGCCCCGGGACGTCAGTGCTTACTCTGGGCCCGGCCTCAGACTCCAGGCTCTGCCACTGGCTGGCCGTGCCGTCTTAGAAGTTCCCTCCCCCTGGCTCCTCATCCCAGAGGGGGCTGTAACGTGACCAGCGTCATGGGGTTGTCTCGAACACTAAATGAGCTCATCTACCCCATACTCATAGCTGCTGACACTTTTACGTGTAGCTCACGTTTTCCGCAGCCCGGTATTTCTGCTCTAACACAACATACATGCTCCTAACGATCAACATGCTACACGGAGTCCCGCAGTAAAACCCGAGGTTTGGGGGAGATCGAACTGGGGACACAACACTCAGAAACTCTTGTCAGTGACACATTAGAAAAGATAGGAACCTAGGTTAGGAGGCACACAGCTGCCAGTCAGCAGCGCGCTACCTTGAGGAGGCTGCCTTGTGAAGGGGAAGGGAAGCCAGGGAGCCAGCAGGAGAGGCGTCCAGGACGGAGGAGCAGGATGTGGGGAGGGTGCAGGGTGGCGGGCCCCGGGGCCCCCGGAGAAAGCTGAGATACCGGGGGTAGATGGCGCGGCTGGGCCTGACTGGTGGGCCGGCGGGGTGCGGGCTTGGTGCCCGAGTGTTCACGAGATCTGCTTGAGGAGACAAGACGTGTGTCACGCGGAGGTCGTTCCCTGATGTCATCAGTCACTTCGGGACGGATTTGCATTTGCAAGCCCAGCGTCCGGAACGGACCGAAGTCTTCCCTGTTCAGGGGTCACCCGTGCCTGTGCTCAGGGCTGTGCAGCCGGGGCAGGGGTGAGGTGGCTCTTCAGTCCTGGGTGCTAACGCCGCGCTCTGTCTCCTCCCAGAATCTGACCTACGAGATCATCCTGACGCTGGGGCAGGCGTTCGAAGTGGCCTACCAGCTGGCCCTGCAGGCCCAGAAGTCCAGGCCGATGGGGGCCTCCGCCGCCGAGACCGTGGAAACGAAGTCTTCCAAACCGGTGCCTAAGCCTCGGGTCGGCGTGAGGAAGTCAGCAGTACGTGGGCCCCAGCCGCCAGGACCCAGTCCCCCCTCCCCGGGGTCCCTTGGGGGGGAGTGGGCTCCAGGAGGGTCTTCTCACTGTGGCCGGCCAGCCCCTCGGGGAGCCGCCATTAGTGCCTCTCACGGGAGGTGGACAGCTGTCCCCCCACCGTGGCCTTCCGCCCCCTCCCTTGCCAGACGCCAGCCGGGCCTGGCCGGTGGCCGGCGTGGGTCGCAGAGAGCGTAGCCCGCAGCGAGGCCCCAGTAACGTCACCCTGTGTCTGTGTCTGCTTTGCTCTGCGCCCCAGGTGCCGCTGCCCCCCGATAGTCGCTGTTGTTACTGTCACACCTGCACCACCCATCGTCCTTCTTACCTACCGCTGCCGTCTGTTAGTCCTGGAGTCAAGGTCTTTACAGCTCCTGCTGTCTGTGTGTCCGTCTGCCCGAAGTGACCGTGAGCTCTCTGAGACACTAGTGGCCTCTCCCTCTCTGCCTGCGTGACATTCTTTCCTGAGCTGCCCCCTGCCCCCTGCCCCCACTGTCTGTGCTTTAGCTCTCTGTGTCTCTGTGTGTCCTCTCTCCAGAGGCCTGGGGCGCCCACTGCGGTCTTGCCCAGGGTGCGCTCTCTGGCTCCACCTGAGGGACCTGAGGCTTGGAATGTCCCAGCCCCTCGCCCTCTTCCTGCCACCCGGAACAGATCTGGGGCTTCGAGCACAACGCTCAGGTCAGGCAAGGCTCCTTGACCTGAGCAGCTCTGAGAAACCCCTGGGAGAAGGGGCCCCTGGAGAGGCCTGGAGGTGGCCCTCCCATGATGCTCCAGGGAGAGTGCCATGGTCGCCACCCCAGCGCCCAGGAGCCTGCTCTTTGCAGAGAACAGGGGCTGCCCCTCACGTCACCAGTGTGGCTCCGGACAGCCACGAAGGACGGCCGGGTCCTGCTGCCCCCCGGCCAGGTACAGCGTACCCTCTCTGACCCCTCACCTTTCTTCCTCGGCAGCTGGAACCACCCGACACGGACCCAGACGCCCAGTCGCATGCCAGTGTCTCCTGGGTTGTGGACCCGAAACCAGACTCTAAGCGGAGCCTCAGCACCAAGTATGAGACCACTATCTTCTAACCGCCCGCTCCCTGTCTCCACTAGTCTCACTGTGCCTTGCCCTCCGACCTCTGCTCTTCTCCGCTCTCCTCCCGGCCGCTGACGCCGAGGCCCCGCCCCGGGGGGCCCTGCTCTCCTCCCGGGCGGCAGCTCTGCACACTGCACACTCACAGCTCGTACCCAACTCCACCGGACACTGTGAAGCCCCCACCTCGGGCGAGGACGGCGTGGCAGGGGCGGGGGTGGGGGGGGTGAGCTGCCTTCGAGGCGGGCACCAGGAGGGCTCGGGGGGGCCCTGTCGCACCCAGGAAGCCTCGGCGNTGGGCAGTCTTCAAGCAGAGCCCAGACAGCACCCTGTGACCAGGCCGGGCGCCCGGCCGCCCTCCTCGCCGTCTTCCGTGCTGAGCCGCAGCCGGGGGCCACCGCCAAGAGCAAACTGTCCTTTTGCACCTTTCCTGACACAACCGACCACTGTGACCACCCGGTGCCAGAATGCCCTTGCACTCCGCTCCTGGCCGGCCCGCGGCCCTGTCCTTCCTCTGCCGTAAGGTGCTGGCCTCCCTCCGCCAAGGGCCTGAGCTCGGCGACGTGTCTTGACTAGGGTCAGACTGCGTTCCGTGAGGGCCGAGGTCCTCGGGCACATGCCTGACTCTGCGGCACGGAGCTCGGAGCCTGCGAACCCCCGCGGGCCGGCTTCCCTGGGCAGGCCTCGCGGTCCCGACGAGTCTTCCGCTCCGAGGAACGGGATGGCACGTGTGTGGTCGGCCCCTCGTGTCTTCGCCAGTGAGTCACAAGGCCGGCCCCAGAGTCTAGCTCACCGAGAAGGAAGGCCTTTCTGTAGGACCCGGCAGGAGGGAGGCCGGGGCCCCATAGACGGTGCCCCTTCTCCCCTCACAGAACGGAGCCGCTCGAGGACAGGGACCCGGACCGAGCCACTCCCATTGTCGTCCAGGGGCTGACACTTCTCCACAGTGTGGGGGTCAGAGCTAGTCAGCCGGCACCTGGTCCTTCCCCGGTCAGCCACCCGCAGTGTCTTGTCTCCCCCGAGAGGGGGCGCTGTGTGGCCTGTTGGGCAGCTGGGATCCGGGCGGAGGCCTGGTGGGCTCCCGTGGCCGGAGGCGGGAAGGAGCGGTTCCGGGGCAGGCAGTGCAGATGAGGGTAGTCCACGAGAAGCCCGGGAGCGACAGCGGCCGTTTTAGAGCGGCCGGGGTGGGTCCCTGTGCCTGCCTTCCTGTCCTTGTGCCTTCCCAGCAGACACACTGAGCCGGAGGTGGCTGTGGGCCCCGGGAGCTGGCTCGCTCTGTTGGGGCAGGGGGGAGGCTGCCAGGGACCTTCTGTGCCACCGCCACGTTTCCTTTCAGTTTCCTCCACCTTGTGCAGGCCCCTTTGGTTAACCCTTTCCTCCCCCCGTTGTGTTTGCTTCTGCCAAGCTGAGCCACCGAAGGAGCCAACTGTGCTGCAGAAACACAGACGTGGGGAGCACAGGCTCCCACTGCCGCTGCCGCTGCCACCGCCATGTCACCTGTGCTCTGAGGACCCAGGCCCAGCCTCTGCCTGCAGCAGCTCCTCGGGGCTGCTCGGCCTGGACCTGCCCCCGCCAGGTCTCACAGAGCGAGCTGCACTCCAGGCCTTGAGCAGATGAGACTGGAACTCCCGAGAGTCAAGAAGTGACTTGTCCAGAAGACATTTTTTAATAGAAAAAAATTTTTTCTATAAAATGAATTTTTAAGACTTGGCTCAAACCTCTAGGTTAAACCGCCAAATCTTGAGACAAATGGCCATCAGATCAGAGGACAGGGGACAGGAGATTGGCTACAAGGCCAGTCTGTCCAGGCTTCTGTCCTTGGGCCGGGATCTCGGCATGGTCCAGTAGGGCGAGGAGAAGGCAATGGCCCGCGGGTGAACTGAAAGCAGGCACTAGTGGGCAACACCGAGGAGGTCCGTTAGAGTCCGCTTTTCAAGCCCAGCCAAGTTAGCTGCCGTTCCTGGTGAACCGCCTGACTGCTGGTCCCGTCTAGAGCCAGCGGGGCCTCTGCAGTGAGAACGCAGCCTCGCAGGCACCTGGCAAAAGCCAAGACTTCCGGTCCGTTTCTGGGGTTCCAAATGTGAAGGCCTGGGGGCCAGGCAGAGCTGAGTGAGCAGCCCCTGGTGCCACGAAGTCTGCGCCGGCACCCTGGGCGGCTCCCCGGCCCCTGACCCCGTGGTCAGAGCGCTGTCCCACAAGCTCCCTGGCGCCCTCCGGCCACGGCCGGGGTTGGGTCGAAGAGAAGCAGCAGCTTCGTTTCGGGCATTAATGGGTAGGTCAGCTAAGAGTGCTACCTGCCAGTTTGTGATTTGTCTAATCAGGTCTGTGTGATTAGGACTCACTTCGATTCTCTGAATTATTGGTTCGACTGTTGTATTTCAGCTGCTGGATTCAGCCCCCGCTCTAAGTGTAGAGAAGGCTCTCTTTAGCCTTATTAGGTGACAGTCAATTTGATTCTCCCCCGGCGTGACCTTCAGGGCAGGCCGGGTCGTAGTGCGGCTCTGCCACGGAGGCCCTCCTGCTGGCTCTCTTTGCTCTAACGCAGCATCTCCGGAATCTCTCTCTCTGCTCCTCAGGTGGGGGAGGGAACGGGGGGGGGGGGCAGCCACCTGCCCCGTCCCTTCCAGATCAGGCTCAGAGAGGAGCCTTTCCTCACGCAGGTGGCCAGCACACCTCACGCTCTGCTGGCGGGTTCCAGGCTTTGGTGGCGGTTCTGTGCAGGGAACCTGCTCAGGCCCACTCCCCACCCCTGCGGGCGTCCAGAGGCGGAAAGCTGCCCTCTCTCTCCGCTGCCACCGCAGGCCCCTCCTCTCTTAAGCGGAGGCAGGTGACCCTCCACTTTCTGGTACTAAACAAGGACCTCAACACCTGGACACTTGGCTTCACTTCCTGCTTCTCCGGCAGCAACCCCCGTGCAGTGTCCCGCCCCTGCCGGCCTTGAGCCTCTGACGGAGGGACCCTGGGGGCTGCGCTGGTGCCGGCGGCCTGGCCTCCCCCCAGGCGCCTCCCATGCGGTAGGCCCCAAAGGAAACCTGTGTAGACACTACGATGAGCTGCTCAAGCTGTCTTTTTGTTTTTAAATCCTATGTAGGTGTTTCCTCCCCTCGAAGCTGCTATATCTTTATTTATTCAGGGTGTTGCCGTTACTGGAGAGCCTTGGCTAGTCCGCTCTGGCGCTGGGTTTCCTTCTGAGCTCGGTTTCTTTCTGAATAGTCAAGAAGGGTAGGGACTGGATCTTTCCTCCTCTCTTCTCCTCTGGGGCAGGTACACTGTCCCTTTCTAGGGAAGGGAGAGTAACTTTAAGGACAGGCTTCAAGTGGAAAAGCCCCTGCCTCTGCCCTTCCCTGCGCCTCCCTGCGGTCTCTGGGCTGGGCAGGAGCCCTTCAGGGCAGGACTGGAAACGGGGTCCGTACGGCACCGGCCACAGGTTGTCTGCTTGCCTCTTTTCCACTCGCTGTTCTGAGCAGTAGGACCCCTGACAGGCTCTGCATTCGCGATGCTCCACGTCCCTCTGGGTCTCTAGCCCCGGATTCTAGAGGGCGTTCCCGAGAAGCTTCTGGCTGAGCAGGCAGCATAGTTGCAGTCGTTAAGACCTTAGAAAGCTAGTCTGACCTCGGTCTGTTCTTGAAATGCCCAGGCCTGTGGAATGACTGTCAGACGCAGTTCACAAAAGTGTTGTTGCTAAAGGTGTGGCAATGGGACTGAATTGTAATAAAAATGTTATTTAATCCTTGTCTCTGTATTTTGATACTTGAACGAATTCCCCTTTTATTTTACTGTACATATCGTTGTTAATCTGTCTGATTGTGTCCGAATGACGAACATCTTGTGGTACCAAACAAAAGCGATCTGTGCGACACCACAGACTGACCTCACCACGTGAGAGTGTAAATACTCCTGGGCTTCCAGCTTCGGTTTTGTTATTTTCCTAACTGTACAACTTAGAACAGACTGAATTAATAAAGGAGAAACAACATGAAACCAGCCTGCCTTTTGGGAGTTTCTGAATTGGGAGGCTGCCTGGCTGTTTCCTGGCAGCAGGGCGGGCTGGGTGCGGGGAGGCGCTCCGTCTAGGCTGCTCCGGCGGAAGCTGCCCGCACCAGCCGTGTAGTTGGCCCTGTTGAGCTTTGAGGCTCCGGGAGTCACCCTCCCTCCTCAGGGCAGCGCGTCCAAATCCCAGGCGGGGACCGCGTTCCGGTTATCGCCACGGCTCCTGCACCCTTGTCTAGGCCTGTCCTCCCACAGACATTTAGCGAACATCCGTGTACAAGACTGGGTCGGAGGAGAACCATGGACCAGACGTGTCCCCCTCAAGAATTTAGTCTTGGACACATACAACTGGCTACCGGCCCAGGCCGCACCGGACGGTCCCGTGAGCATCCAAAGGGAGGAGTGCTTCCGGGGCTGGGGGGCGGGGCCGTGGGAACCGGGAAGGCGCCCGGGCTGGTATTTAAAGGGGAGGGTTTGGAAAGGCACGAACCGCACTAATAACCCCTTCACTGACCGCATCTGTGCTCCGGGCCCCCTAGCAGCTTTCCAGGCACCCGCCTCATCGGCCCTCACACCTTTCTGGGTACGGGCTCCATAGAAAAAGCTACCGAGGCTCAGACCACTTACCTACCTTCGTAGGGCCAGCTGGAGAGGCCCTCGGGAGCATCTCCTCCAGTAGCTTCAGGCATCCTTGGACCCCTGGTCCCACGCCTGCTTGCACCCACGCTGCCTAGCAGAGGGTTTCTGTGAATCATTCCATTTGTCCAAGGGCTTTAAAAGACACAATCACAGGGGCACCTGGGGGGCTCAGTCAGTTGAGCATCCCACTTCGGCTCAGGTCATGATCTCACGGTCTGTGGGCTCGAGCCCCGTGTTGGGCTCTGTGCTGACAGCTCAGAGCCTGAAGCCTGCTTTCGATTCTGTGTCTCCCTCTCTCTCTGCCCCTCCCCCTCTCGTGCTCACACTCGCTTGCTCTCCCCCTCTCTCTCTCTCTCAAAAACAGACACTGATTTAGTCGAATACGCAATTGTATTTATGAAGCAAACAAGGCCTAGAACAGGGAAATGCTTTTCCCAGCTAGCCAGCTAACAGAGGAGGGACCAAATCCCAGCTCCTTACTTCCAATTAGAGCTTTTTAGGCCAGATCACACTGACGTCGGGAAACAGACTGAGGGCGAGTCAGGGAGAGCCTCACTTACCAGAGTAGGGGGTTCATCCTCACACCCCTGTGCTCTCTCTCTGGCTCTGGCACTCTTTCCTAGGCAGAAGAAACCTTAACAGCCAGGAGAGAGAGGTCATAATTAGTGTCCCTGCTGCACTGCAACAGAGTGCCGGGACACCGTGCCACTGTCCTCACCCATTTCAGCCTCACTCAGAAGCCTTACACGTGGGACTCAGGCCGTGTGACCCCAGCGCTGCAGTGCTGATCACACCTTGGTAGCCCGATGGGCGGGGAGACGCTCCTGTCAGGCCTGAGCCTGCCATTCTGAGCCATGGGCAGGGCAGGGCAGGGCAGGGGCCAGCCAGATGGGAGGGAGAGACAGGGAGGAAGCGCCAGCTGGGGCAGCTCCACAAAAGGAAGGATGGAGCACGGCCTCCGTGAGTGCACCTGCCTGCCCACCCTGCCTTGCCCTCCCCTCCTCTCTGCTGAGCCAGGTGGAGCCTCACAAGCCTCTAGTGCACCTCCCTCTCCCTCAGCGTCCTCACCAGCCCCCCCCAACACACACACACACACACACACACACACACACATTCTCTGCGTCCAGGAACCCAGGCAGCTGGCACTCCTGGGGCCCAGGCGGCTCACCCTTCAGGCAGCGGGCCGGCGCCTGGGGAGGCAGAGCCTGGCAAGCTGGAGCCCTTTCCAGAGCAGCTCAGGAGGCCCTCTCCACCCGGGTGCCACCTGGCTCCCAGCACGTGGGGACAAGCACGCCTGTCCGCCGTCCTACAACTCAACCCGTGTGGCTCACACAGCACTACTTGTCACCAGCTGACACCACACAGCACGGTTTGAAGTTGCTGTCGCCTCTACAACTCTGTGACTGCTTCCTTCAGGACTCTGCTGTCAGGACCACAATTTTAAGCAAGGTTTTATCAAATAAGAGTTTCCCTAACACCACAAAATATTCATTACCCAGGAATGGGCCGGGGGCAACTGGGTAACCCCGGGGGTGGTAGGGACCCCACAGGTGAACCGCGATTCCTACTCACACCAAAATTCCAAATGGCTCACATACTTAAATGTAGAAAAAATAAGTTCCAACAAAACTAGAAGAAAATAGGGAGACTTTTTTTTCCATAATCTTGGTATGAGAGAGCTCTTCCCAAGCATGCTACAAAACTGAATCCATTTTTGAAAAGATGAATATACTCAACTACAGAAAAATCACATATTCCTGGCAAAGCCAAATGCACCGTTAAGAGCAATTGAAAATAATGTTTGTATCACACATAACAAAGGACAACACTTGACAGAAGCTACCAAAGCACACTGGCACTTCTACTTCCGGAAGATCAAGAAGACCTACTTTTCCCTATTCTTCTTGCCAAGGACAAATAAAACCCTGGCAGAAACAGCCACGGCACAGACAAAGCCCAAACCGAGGTCTGCTCCCAGTAGCCAAAGGACCAGAACAGAGGCAGCCCGGCAAGACAGAAAACTGTCAAGATGCTGCTTTGCTCCATCCTGACACTGCAGGGAAACGGCTCCGGCCGGCAAAGGCCAAGGGGACTTAGACTTCCACCCGCACCAGGCGGACAAGGCGCCCCCACTCCCACTTGGACGGTATCGGAAGACGCCTAGTGGGAACTCACCAATGTCCGGCAGTAATGGGGCTGCTCCTGAAAAACAAAATAACCAGAATCAAAATCTCAATGGACTCAACAGCAGGATGGATGGGAAAGAGAATCCACCTACGGAAAGACAGAACAATATAGAACACCCAACCTGGACAGAAAGAGAAAACAGACTGGAAGGAAAATGAATAGTGAGCCCGGGGCCTAGAAACTCTAACAAGATCAAACATTTGTGTCAACAGTCTCAGAAGGAGAGAGAATGGGGTGGGAAAGTACTGGAGGAAATAATGACTGAAAACTTCCCAAATTTGGCAAGAGACATAAACTCACAGATTTAAGAAGCTGAGCACACCCCACACAAGAGAAACCAAGAGAAATCCATCACACATCATATCCAAGGTACATTAAAATTAAATTTCTGAAAATGAAAGACAAAAATTTTCTGACAGCAGCAAGAGACAAACCTCGCCCACAGGGGACACATAATGTGAACGATGGTGGATTTCTCAGCAGAGCGGTTGGAGACCAGGAGGAGGTAACATATTTTTCAGGTGCTGTAAGAAAAGAAGAGCCTGGTCCCATAGCCTGCAAAAATCAAGACATCCTCAGATGCAGAAAAAGAAGGGACTCAGCTGCAGACTGAGCCTAAAAGAATGATAAAAAGGTTGTCTCAATGGAGAGGAGATGGTATAGGAAGGAGCCTTGGAACACCAGAAAGAATGAACAAACATTAAACAAAAGTAAGGGGAAACCCCACAGACCTTCCATCCCCTCCAGCTTTCTAATGTGTTTGACAGTTGAGGCAAAAATCGTAACACAGTCTAATGTGTTTCTGAATTTATGTAAAGGAAATATTTAAAACAATTATCTTTTTTAAGGGGGGAGGAGCAGAAGGAGAGAGAGAGAGAGAGACAGAGAGAGGAAAAGAGAGAATCTTAAGCAGGCTCCATGCCCAGTGAAGAGCCTGATGCTGGCCTCAGTCCCACGACCCTGAGATCATGACAAGCCGAAATCAAGTTGGATGCTCAGGCATCCCAAAACAATTATCATTTAAACGGGGAGGGTAAAAAGATAAAAATGGAGGTAAGGTTTCTATTCCTTGTTCGAACTGGTAGATGACATCACCAGTAGACTGGCAAGCTAGGCATATATGTAATTCCTAGGAAGACACTAAAAAAGTTATGCTAAGAGATAACTCAAAAACACTATGGATAAAATAAAAATGGAGCATAACATCTTTTTTCAAGTAACTCAAAGGGAGGCAAAAACAGAATAACCAGAAAACAAAAGATGGCACACTTAAGCACTAACATATCATAATTACCCCAAGTTAAATCATCTGAAAAACACCAATTAAAAGAAATTGGCAGAATAGATTAAAAACATGAACTATATGCTGTCAAGGAACATACCTCAAATAATAATATAAATGGGCTGAGAGCAAAAGGATAGGGAAAGATATATAATGTAAACATCAATCAAAGGAAAGCAGGAGTGGCTATATTAGCATCTCATAAAGTGGATTCAGAGCAAAGAAAATTACAAGAGGGAGCATTATATAATAATAAAGGGTCAGAGCACCAAGAAGGCACATCAGTCAATGTGTATGTGCCAAACAACAGAACTACAAAATATGTGCAGCAAAAACTGACCAAATTGAAAAGGGAGAGAGACAAATCCACAAACGCTATGGAATGAAGTGTGTCCCTCCCAAATTTCTATGTTGAAACCCTAACCCACAATGTGACTGTGTTTGGAGATAGGGCTTTTAGGAGGTGATTAAAGTTAAATGAGCTTATAAGGCTGAGGTCCTAAAGTAACTGGATTGCCAGCCTTACAAACAGAGGGAGGGAAAGAAGAGATCTCTCCAGACATAGGTGCAGAGGAAAGGCCATGTGAGGTATACATAGCGAGAAGGTGGCCATCTATAAGCCAAGAAGAGAGTCCTCCCCAGGAACTGACCCTGTTGGTCCTTGATCTGGGATTTTCAGCCTCCAAATATGTGAGAAATGAATTTCTCTTGTTTAAACCACCCTACCTGCGGTATTTGGTATGGCAGCCTGAGAAGACTAACACAATAAATATAGAAGCTGGAGACTTCAACTCAGTTGGAGACTATAACTGATAGAATGAATAGAGAGATAATCATTAAGGATCTATTAGAACTCAACACCACCATCAACCAACAGGATCTCATTGACATTTATAGTACAGTCTGGCCATCAACAGCAGAATGCATATTCTTTTCAAGTGCCCATGGAACATATACCAAAAGAAACCAATCCTGGGCCAGAAAACAAACCTCAACGAATTTGAAAGAATTAAAATTAAATACGGTGTGTTCTTGAACCACAACAGAATCAAAGTAAAAATCAGTAACATGAAGATAACAGGAAATTCTCTAAACACTTGGAATAAATACACTTCTGAGTATTTATCATGAGTCAAAGAGAAAGTCTCAAGGGAAATCAAAACACACATTAAACTGAATGAAAATTAAAATACACCATATCAAAATTTGTGTGACAAGGTAAAGTAGTGCCAAGAGGAAAATTCACAGCACTAAATGCATACACTGGGAAAGAGGAAAAGTCTTAAATCAATATTCTAAGCTGCTACCCTCAAGAGCCTCAAAAAAGAGCAAAATAAAGCCAAAGCAAGGAGAAGGAAAGAAATAATAAAGATAAAAACACAAATCAATGAAAATGAACACAGAAATTAGGAAAGTATCAATGAAACAGAGCTTGTTTTATGAAATAACCAGTAAAATTAACAAAACTGTAGCCAAACTGACAGAAAAGGAGAAAGAAGACAGAGATTACCAATATCAGGAATGAAACAATGGCTATCACTACAGACCCTGAAGATATCAAAAGGATGAAAAAAGAATACTATGCACAACCTTACACATATAAGTTTGGCAACTCAGACAAAATACAATTCCTCAAAACACATACACTCACAACTCACCCAGGGTGAAACAGATAATTCAAATAGCATTATAAATATTGAACCCATAATTTAAAAAAAAATTTAATGTTTATTTTTGAGAGAGACAGACAGAGTGTGAGTGGGGGAGGGGCAGAGAAAAAGGGAGACACAGAATCCAAAGCAGGCTCCAGGTTCCGAGCTGTCAGCACAGAGCCTGATGGGGGGCCCGAACCCACAAACCGTGAGATCATGACCTGAGCCAAAGTCAGCACTTAACCTACTAAGCCACCCAGGCGCCCCTGAATCCATAATTTTTAAAAGTCTCTAAGACTATACTAATTCACTGGAGAATTCTACCAAATGTTAAAAAAAAAACAAAAAAAAAATCAACACCAATACTACACAATCTGTTCCAGAAAACAGAAGAGGAGGAACACTTCCTAATTCAGTCTATGAGCTAGTATTACTCTGATACCAAAGCCAAAGTACAAAAAAAACCAAAACAAAAACAAAAAAAACCACTATAGACTAACACCCCTCATGAATATAGACACAAAAATTCAGTAACAAAATCTTAGCAAATACAATTCCTATATACAGAATTATATACCTGACCAAGTGAAGGTGATTTCAAGCAAGGAGGCTGGTCAATATTTGAAGATCAGTCAATGTAATCCAGTATATTAGCAGTCAAAAGAAAAAATTCCATTATCAATTGATGCAGGGAAAAAAAATAGACAAAATTCAAAACCGATTCATGTTTAAAACCTCTCAGAAAAATGGAAATAGAAGGTGAACAATAGCTCCCTAAAAATGTCCACATCCTAATCCACCAAACCTGGGAATATGTTACCTTATTTGGCAAAAGATAAGCCACATATCTGATTAAGTCAAGGATCTTGAGATAGGGAGATTACATATGAGTGGGCCCTAAATCCAATCACAAGTATCCTTATGAGAGAGAGGAAGACGGAGCTTAGATACACACAGGAGGAGGAGCGTGTAACCTCCACGTGACCATGGAGGCTGAGCTCTGAGTAGTGCGGCCCCCCAAGCCAAGGAATGCCAGCCGCCACTACACGCTGGAAGAGGCAAGGAATAGCTTCTCCCTAGAGTCTCCAGGAGTACAGCCTTCCTCACTCTTTGATGTCAGCCCAACCTGATTGATTTCTGACTTTCAGAACTGAGAGAGTATATTTCTAGCTTTGTTAAACCACTCAGTTTGTGGTAAATTTGTCACAGCAGCCATCGGAAACTAATTTGTCCCTAGAGCCTCATGCGGCTCTGCCTACACCTTAATTTTGGCCCATAAGACCCACTGTGGACTTCTCACATCCAGAACTGTAAATAATAAATTTGGCTTGTCTCAAGGCACTAAATTTGTGGTACTTAAGACAGACTAGGACTTCTTCAACTCGATTAAGAACATTTACAAAAACCTACAACTAACATTATATTTAAGGGTGAAAAACTGAATGTTTTCCCCTTAAAACTAGGAACAAGGAAAGGATTTCACTATTACCAGTCTGAAAATTCTAGGAGTTCAAACCAGTGCAAGAAGGCAAGTAAAGGAAATAACAGGCACTTATATTAGAAAAGAAATAAAACCGTGCCTATTTGCAGATTACATGATTATCTATATAGAAACTTCCAAGGAATCTACAAGAAAATTAATAAGTGAGTTTAGCAAGATCACAGAATACAAAATAAACATGCATAAACTAGTTCTATTTCTAGAAATGCACATCTGGACACAAAATTAAAATACCATTTAGAATCACTCAATAAAAAATTCTTAGGTGTAAATCCAACATGTTCAGGATTTATATAAAAACTACACCATCCTGGAGCACCTGGTGACTCAGTCAGAAGAGCATGTAATTCTTGGTCTCAGGGTTATGAATTCGAGGCCCAGGTTGGGTGTAGTTAGATTACTAAATTAATCTATTAATTTATCTATTAGTTGGTTTAGTTAGATTACTAAAAAATAAAACTTAAAAAGAAAAACTACACAGCCCTGATAAAAGAATAACTGAAGGGATATACCACATTCATAGACTGGAACTTTCAAGTTAGTAAAGGTATCAATCCTCCCAAAATTGATACACAGGTTTAACATAATATATGTCAAAATTCTAGCAAGTTTTCTTTTGCAGATATAGACAAGATTAGTCTACAAAAGGCAAAGAAACTGGAATATTAAAAAAACCAAAAAACAAAAAACAAAAAAAAAAAACTTTGAGGGGCTTCTGGGTGGCTCATTTGTTTAAGTGTCTGACTTCAGCTCAGGTCACGATCTCCTGGTTCATAGGGTTGGAGACCCGCGTCACGCTCTGTGCAGACAGCCTGGAGCCTGCTTCAGATTCTGCTTCCCTCTCTCTCTGCCCCTCCCTTGCTCATACTCTGTCTCTCTCAAATAAAAACATTTAAAAAATGTTTAACTTTGAAAAAGAATGATAAAGTGGGAAGAATTAGTCTACCCAATTTCAAGACTTATTATATACCTACAGTAATCAATACTGTGTTGTGTGGAAGACAGACAGACATATAGATCAGTGGAATAGAATATAAAATCCAGAAAGAGACTCGGACAAGCATGCCCAACTTATTAAGTGTAAAAGCAGGTCACCAGAGGAGAGATAGCCTTTTCAACAGATAATACTAGAGCAATTGATAATACTAGAGCAATTGGACATCCATAGGCAAGAAAAAAGTACCTCAACCTACACCTCACACCTTATCCAAAATTAACTCTAAATGGATCAGAGACTTAAATGTAAAACACAAAATTTATAACAAAAAACACAGGAGAAAATCTTTAGGATCTAGGGCTAAGCAAAGACTTCCTAGATTTGGCAGCCAAACTACAATCCATAAAAAGAAAACCTGATAAGTTAGACTTTGTCAAAATTAAAACTTTTGTGCATCAAAGGACATGATCAAGAAAGTGAAAAGATTACCCACAGGATGGTACAAAATATTTTCAAATTGTTGGTGACAAATCAGACCGAATATCCAAAATATATAAGAACTCTTACACTTAACAGCAAAGAACCCAATTCACAAATAGGCAAAGGACTAAAATTTTTAAAAAATTATTATAAAATTAAATAAAAATAAAAAAATCTCCCAGAGAAGATATACAAATGCTCAAGAAACACATGAAAAGATGAGTCAACATCATTAGCTATCAGGAAAATGCGAATCAAAACACAGTAAGATTTCATTTCACACCCAACAAGATTTCTGTAATAAAAAAAAAAAGTGTTAGTAGAAATGTGGAGACACTGGAGCCCTCACATGCTGCTGGTGGGAAGGTAAAAATGATGCAGAAACTACTGTAGAAATCATTTTAGTCGTTTCTCAATAAACACAGAATTACTATCTGACCCACCAATTCCACTTCTGGATATAAAATGCTCAAAAGCATTGAAAATAAGAGTTCCAGGGACACCTAGGTGGCTCAGTTGGTTAAGCATCCAACTTTAGCTCAGGTCATGATTTCACAGTTCGTGGGTTCAAGCCCCGCATCGGGCTCTGTGCTGACAGCTCAGAGCCTGGAGCCTGCTTCAGTTTCTGTGTCTCCCTCTCTGCACCTCCCCCATTCATGCTTTGTCTGTCAAAAAATAAATAAAATGGTAAAAATAAAGATAAAAAATAAAATCTTTTTTTTAATTTTTTAAATATTTTTGAGAGAGACGGAGACAGGGTGCAAGCAGGGGAGGGGGAGACAGAGAGGGAGACACAGAACCTGAAGCAGGCTCTAGGCTCCAAGCTGTCAGCACAGACCCAACACGGGGCTCAAACTCCTGGACCGTGAGATCATGACCTAGGCTGAAGTCAGACACTCAACTGACTGCCACCCAGGCGCCCCAAAAATAAAATCTTAAAAAAAAAAGTGAGCTTAAGGAGTATGTGATTTCCTTCTGAGGTGAGGAAAATGGTCTAGAACTAGACAGTGGTGATAGCTACACAACACGACGAAGGTACTAAGTGCACTAATGGTAAGTTTTGTATTATGTGTATTTTTCCACAACGGTAAGTATATAGCCTTCACACGATGGGCAGGATGAAATGAGCTCTCTTTCCTTATTTAGGTTGGGATCCCTGTCTCCTCTATGTGGAAGCATAAGAAAATCAACTCAAAATTTC
Organism: Crocuta crocuta; assembly: GCF_008692635.1. NCBI lineage: Eukaryota > Metazoa > Chordata > Mammalia > Carnivora > Hyaenidae > Crocuta > Crocuta crocuta. The sequence goes on along the minus strand of NW_027528611.1, from coordinate 3,494,987 downwards.
TAAGAAATCGGTCATCCCAGATTTGAATCATGAGGTATAATGCAAGGTCCTGCTGCCAGCTCAGGGTCTGCCCCCACCGACCATGCCTTCTCCCGGGTGTCCCTTCGGAACATTTCTGCCTCTAGGACAATGAGGCTTCCAAAGTGTGGATTTTTAAGAAATTCAAATTAACCCTTGCAAATCAGAGAAATCCATCGAGGCAAGCTTCACTGTTTATTAAACATACCCTTTCTCGGGGCTTCCCCATCCTGGGGAGGTCTGTCCCTGCCCTCCAGCACTTCCGGCCACGGCTGCGCTGTCGCCCGGCTGTGTCACCCATCTAGGCGCTCTCTCTAAAAAGGAAGTCAATGAAGAACAAGCCAGGGGCTAATGGAGCTCAAACCCTGCTCTGTTCCTCCTAGATTCGGTGTGTTGGCTGCAGCTCCCTCCGTTCCTGAAATGTTATCATTTGTTTCTCTTCACGTTACCTGGAGAGCACATACGTGAACTTTCATTTTCTCTTCTCCATTATTTTAAAAGGGCCAAACCTAAATGGCACGTTTTCCCCATTTGGCTCTACAAGGCTGGGCTGTGCTGGCGCGGCCGGCCCGAGAACGGCAGGGCGCTGCGATGCCAGGGGACAAGCCCAGGCCCTTCCCAGAACCTCCCTCACTCGTGATGCCAGCAAGAGCTCACAACTGCACCTGCCCATTAGAGGCCCAGACAGGAAGTGGGAAGAATGGAGGCTGTACCACCCCTAAACGTCCAGGTCACCTGCTGCAGACCCTGCAATAGACTCCTACTAGTTCTTGGTTTCTTGTTGCGTCATTTGAAAGCTTCAGGGGAATTCGGTCCTAGAAATGACGTTTCTACCAACTTATTTCAACTGCGCCCTATCCTGAGCTGAACTGGACAAAGCAACTTTCTGACTTCTGGAGACGCCCTTATAGTCACATTTTGGATAATCCTACAGATTCCTCAGAGCCCTCAGAGAAACGCTTTACCCTTAGAGAAATAATACGAGCACCCCAGTGTCTCGGCTTCTCAGGTCTGCATGCTGAAGGGAGCCCCTGGCCAGCGGAGGAAAGACTGGAGGTCTTTTGGCTTCTCTGCCAGTTGGGGGCCCAGAGCACCGGGGCCCAGGCACAGCTGCAGCACAGGAAGAGTGGAGGTTTCCCTGCAGGTCAGAAGTTTATTAGTAAACGAGTGTGGGCCAGCTGGTGTTTACATGCTGCTCCCGCAGCCCTGGTGCCCTGGCTGCAGGAGGGGAAGAGGGCTTCCTGCTCTGGGGTCGGTGCGGATGTCACCCCCAGAAAGTGGTGAGGAGTTCTCCTGGGCCCAAGGCGCCAGGGCGCTGAGCCGGTGCTATCAGAGAGATTCCACTTCTGTTTCTAGTGCCTGATCCAGAGGGAGGAGGGCTTTTAGGATCTCCGTGTAGTAGGGGCCGAACACCTTCTGATTGTGGTGTGTCAGGCTGACAAACTTCTGGCCCAGTTCCGCCAGTTCTGCTTCAATGACGGTAAGGCCTCCGGGGAGATCTAACAGAGACCGCTGAACACCAAGGACCAAACAGCATTTGAGAAACAAACGGATCCGCTGATCTGTGAGCAGGAGACGGCAGTGAGAAGGGAAAAGGCAAACAACTTTCAGGGGGCAACGTTACCCCTGCAACTGTACTCGCTCAAGCTCCAAGTTAACAGAGATGTTTGCTAGCCGGTCCACCCTGGGGACAAGGACATTTGTTCTGTTTGGGAAGGGGGCTGCTATCCGACTCTCAAGGACAAAGGAAAGCTCACAAACTAGTGGGCTAGTAAATTCAAGACTATTCAAAAGATTACCTGAGCATCTATCGGTAGATCCTAGTGAGTATTTAATACAAGGATCTTAGACAATCCTTCAGATGGCTGAGGTTAAGAGCAAGGCCAAGTTTATGCCCTCCATTCCAATAGGGATGAGTCCTTGCTATGGGAAAATGTCCTCTGGCATCAGTTTCTTATTGCTGGGAGGTAGGGGTGGGTGTCACATGTCTTGGACTACAGTCAGGAAACGGCCCAAAAGGCCAGGGTGACTGGCTAGGTTGGTTGGGCAGTAGGCCATACTCAGAAGTCAGAAGTATGGGACAAAGACTGATTCTTGTTCTACGGAACAAGAAGTCAGAATTCTTGTTCCGTAGAACAAGAATCAGTCCTTAAACTAAAAGTACTGTATTTTCAACCCAGGATTTTGGAAAAACTAAAGCCTAAACAGTGACTTGCCCAATGGTCATGCTTTTTATTGTTAAATGGTCCCGTAACTGACTTCCAGGGACGGGATCTACCCCTCGCCAGAACATTCTCACCGTCCCCACAGGCACGCTCACCAATGACACTACAGACACAGTTCTCCTTCTTGGCAATGTTCCGGAGCTGTCCCATCAGAGACGCCATGTTTTCACTGCTCAGTGCGGCAAGGCCCATGTTCTTGAGGCCTTGATGGATTTCCTGAGACACCTGCTCACTCACAGTCTGCATAGCCTCCTCAGGCCTAGACCGTAATGGAGAGTAAGCTGGTACCCAGCCGATGGCCCTGGCATTGGCCCAGCGCCAGGGATGCTCCACACCAGGAGCTGGGCCCACTTGAGGGAGACCCCAGCCATCCTCCTGCCCTCACCCATGCCCTCACCCCAGTCCCTGGTAGCGACAGGGCCCAGTGGAGAGGTTCAGTATCTTCACTATTACCCTCCAGATGCCGACTAGTCTCTCTAATACCATGTTCTACTTCTTAGAAAACAAGATAAAGTCAACTCTGCACAGGAGTTTGGTATCCACTCAGAATTCTTCAGTGCTATGGAATTTATTTATATATGTGTGTATACAATTTTAGCCTTTCTTGGACAGTTTCCATGGTCATATGTCCAATTACAGGGACAGACCTGGCCTTCTGATTCCTTTTTGTTGTCTGGCGTGACCCCCTGCACACAGTGGATGTTCAATCTGACAGATCAGCTCCTGGATATACCGGAGGCCAGCCTGCCGTCACCCACTCAGCGAGATAACCACTGCTTTGTAGCAAACGAATTACACGGTAAACTGCCCTCTGCACCACCCTCTTTGGAAGAAAGCTTTCTTTTTCTCTGTCACAAGTCTCAAGACCATTATGGAAAGACACCAACAGTCTTGGGGGCTGGTCCCAATCTTTGTGGTTGGTGGTAGAATGTAAGGCATCACCCACGACCTGTCCGCGTCCTCGTACCACAACTACCATCTACTCCAAAAAAGGTCTGTGTGGTTCACCTGGACTTGAACTCCTCCATCAGGTCTTTGGTTATCCGCTTTAGCTTATCCACAAACTGGGGCGAGCCAAACAGCACGCTGCCAGAGAAACTACCGGCCACCAGCAGGACTGAGGCCAGGAAGGTGAGCTGGCGCAGCTGGGACTCGAGCTCCTGCAGCCGCATTCTGTCCGCCAGCAGGGTCTGCGGGAGCAAGGAGAGCAGGCTGTCAGGGGACGAGAGTCCTGAATACAAAACAAGGCGATGCCATCCACGGGCCTACCTCAGGGAAATCCTCGTCTTCAGGGTCCCAGAGAAGGAGGTTCAGGAAGCCCTGGGACAGCACCATTGTCGGGCTGAGGGGCTCTGGGCTGATGGCCACCTCGCTCGGAGAGGAGCTGACCACACTGGCGGAGTCGGAAGTGTCAGGGCAAGTCGGAAGCGGCGTGGTGAGGTCTGCCGCAGCCTGGGTCAGCCACTTGGTGGTGTGATTGAGGAGGCCTGTGACAGGAGACAGTGGGGAGGCGGGGAAGCGCGTGCAGCATCCGCATCCCGAAAGATCCAAGACTAAGGTTCTCTTCAAGATATGCTCCTGGTCAACAAATCAGTGGTTTGGTGGTGGCAGGGGTGGGGGGTGTCTGTCTCAGACACCTCCTCCTTCTCCCTTCCCCTACCTGAGGAAGAAACTTTCTGCTCCCAAGAGGCAGAATACTCTCGAACATCATGGCAGTCAGACCCAAGATCCTATCTTTCTACTCCTGCCCCCAAGTTATTTACATACTTGGCTGCTTATTGAGGAGTTCCTGGAATGTAGCCCGTTCACGCTGGATGGAATGTTCCTGCAGGCGGGGTTGAAGGCTCTGGATGGTGTAGTTCACCATGTCCATTTTCATCAGGCCCAGGACTTGGAAAATCCCCCTGACACAGAAAATAAAATATACCCTGAAAGGAAGTCTAGTGAGAGGGAAGCCTACAGAAAGTATCATTAAATCACTGTATTCCAGAGTTAGAAGCTCTTAAACTAACTTAGTTCCAATCTCCTAAGTTTATAAAAGATGCCATTGTGACTGAGGGGACTTAGGACCCAAGGCCCAGAGTAAGTGAATGGTGGAGAGGGGAACAGGTTAAGTCTCTGGACCTTGATACCTCCAGGGTAGCTCTCTCTCCACAGGATCATTCTGTCGTCTGCTTTAAAAGGTAGAGTCAAGGGTGCCTGGGTAGCTCAGGTGTCTAAGCGTCTGACTTTGGTTCAGGTCATGATCTCATGGCTTCGTAGGTTTGAGCCCTGCATCAGGCTCTGTGCTGGCAGTGCAGAGCCCACTTGGTATTCTCTCTCTCTGCCCCTCCCTGACTTGTGCTCTTTCTCTCTCAAAATAAATTTTAAAAAATAATAATAAATGAAAGGTAGAGTCAGCAATGGAGAATATACTAGCATGCTAAGCCATTTTCTAGGCCAATCTCACTCTCTCTCTCTCGCTCTCTCTCTGGATCTTGATTTCCATAGCTATTATATAGGGACAGCCTCCCATCCCTGTCCCCTCACACTGTGAAAACCTGGGGAAAAGATGTTTAAACACATACTCTAATGTTTTATGATAGGATGTTATATGGGAGGCCTAACCAACCTAAAGTCATTCTAGGGGGAAAAAATAGCTACCAGGCCAGCAAGGAAAACAGAGAGGAATCAGTCAGGTCCTCAGTAGGCAAGAGCCAGCCAAGACAGGGGCTATTATAATCTAGTGTCTGACCCCCCTTTGCTGGCCCAGGGACTGAGGCGGGTTTCAAGTCAAGTTTCACACCTCAGTAACCAAACAGGGTCCGTAATGTTCTCCAGTTTCTGCACTGCTTCATCTCGAACTGGCGCGCACAGCAAAGTCATCATGTCGAGGATATACTTAGAGAGGTGCAGGACATTCAGAGCCCCACGTTCCGCCTTCTGCTTGAGGAGTTCCGTGTCCAGCACCTCCTCAATCTCACTTCTTAGGCGGTTCTGGCGTGGTAACAGCAGCGAGAGCAAGATCTGCCCAGGAAAGAAATCAAAGGGAGTCACTTTCTGTGCAAAGCTCCAAACCTTCTATAACGGACAACCCCTTTGGCCAAGGACATCAGCCTGGCTTTGAGGGACCAAGAAGTGGGGTCCCTAAATTTCCTAGAGAACATTTATCTTTGCTGAGAGGCCGATGATGGTCTGAGGCTTTAGCAGATCGATACAGCAACAGTGCATCATTTTCTAGGCAGAATGAGATAGAGAGACAAATAAAATCAAAGAGTGTGGTAAAAAGAAACGCAAAGAACAACAAATAGAAAATATACACATCACACGGTGATGAGGCACACTTAATTTTAAAAAGCAGACACTTCGTAGATTATTTTACTTTAAAGGGCAAGGAACAGTGAAGGGGCACCGGAAAGAGCCTATTAGCTCCGAACCGTAAGTTCTCTGTGAAAAGACTCCTATCCATTCCTGGGCCTCTGTAACAGAGAGCATGGTGGGGGTGAGGGTGGGGTTTGACGCATGTCTGCGTAACTGAGAGGAGTGCTGTGTTGTACCACGCTTCCCACCTGTTCGGATTCATCTTAAATACAAGTCTGTCCATGCCATCTAAGTGGGCGAGGTACGTGGGTGGCTCAGTTGGTTGAGTGTCCGACTTGGGCTCAGGTCATTATCTCACGGTTCATGAGTTCGAGCCCCATATCGGGCTCTCTGCTGTCAGTGTGGAACCTGCTTCTGATCTTATGTTCCCCTTTCTCTGCTCCTCCCCTGCTCACACAGTCTCTTTCTCAAAAATAAATATTAAAGNAAAATAAATAAATATTAAAAAAAATAAAGAGTACATTCAAATGGTAAACTATGCCAGTTACCGACTGGAGGTTCCCAGTGGCAAGTATACCCTCCAGGGCCTACTCTGGGAAAACAGAGTCAGGCCCTTTACGTATTTTTCCCTGGCCGGCTCGCAGAATGGTAAGTCTTGCTTGTAGAGAGAGCTGGAGAGCTCGTGCAGGAGGAAGAGGCCTGCCTCCCTGACCCTGGCGTGGGCCTCCACAGCACGCTCCACGACACTGCGGCTTCTCTTCCTTCGCATTACTGTCTGGGTTCTTCCTTCTGATTGGGCCCTAAATGATACCACACTGGTAGCACAGGTGATGTGGGCTCTCAAAAGGCCAAGTACCCATTGGATCTGAGGAGCAGGAAGCAGCAAGGGCTTTAGATGCCTCTGGGAGACGTGCAAACTACAGGACGGCAGATAATCCCCACAGAACATCAGCGGCCGCTGCCTCAGCGAAGTGGCTCGGGCTTCGGTGGTCGGCAAGCTGTCCAGCTGCCGCCTCCAAGGTGAAGGACAAGTTGCGGTGCCTCACGCCACCCACCATGAAGAAAGAGGCACATCACCTGTAGGCCTTTCTGGATTTTCAAGGTCACACACACCACAACTGAATTTGTTCCTGCAACACTCATTTAAGGACATCGTGAGGTTTCCAGTTTCGGGGGGGAGCCATGTGAGTGGAGCAGAGTGTCTGGCCGTCCTACAGACTGTAACGCTATTTGGGCCATGCGATCCTGCAGGCTCAGTGATAAAGTGTCATGGCAGGTAAGGACGCTGCAACACAGCCTCTAAACAGGCTCCAGTAAGAGCGTCACAGCACAGACCTCTCGACCTTGAGAGCGAATCTATGCCTTCTTCTGCAAATCACCTTTTGAAACACGGTTTTTGGCTTGCCTCTGGGCTTTTGCAGAAGTAAACACCTCACTATAAGACAATGGGGGGCCATGTGGCCTGTGCTTCCCATGAGGAACTATGTGTTGTTGTCTGACCCGCCTAACTGTATGATCAGGCCTGCACCCCAGCAATCCGTCATCCGATGAAATGGCTCATAGGAGGCCAAGCATATACTGGGAGAGGACAGACCTATAGAGCAAAATAATAGAACTGAGAGTCCAGAAATAAAACCTGGCTCTATGGTCAAATGATTTTTGAAAACAATGCCAAGACCATTCAGTAGGGAAAAGACAGTCTTTTCAACAAATGGTGCTGGGGAAACCGGCCAGCACATATAAGAGAATGAACTTGGACCCTTACCTCATGTCTTATAATAAATACCTAACTCAGAATGGATCAAAGACCTAAACAAGAAGAGCTAAAAGTCTAAAACTCTTAGAAGAAAATAAAGGTATAAATCTGCATAATCCTGGATATGCAAGATGTGACACGAAAAGCAAAAGGTAAGCCAGATAAACTGGACTTCACCTAAATTAAAACTTTTGTGCAAAGGACATTATCAAGAAAGTGAAAAAACTACCCACAGAATGGGAGACTGTATTTGCAAATGATTTACCTAAGAAGGGGCTACTATGCAAAATATGTAAAGAGCTCTTATAACTCAATAACAACAACCAACCAACCCAATTTAAAAATGGACAAAGGACTTCAATCAACATTTCTCCAAAGATGGCATAGAACTTGGACAACAAGCACAGGTTTAGCACCTAAACACCACTAGCCACGAGGGAAGTGCAGATCAAAACCACAGTGAGATCCTACTTCATGCCACTAAGATGTCTATAGCAACAAAGAAATGAAGCTCTGAGGAAAATGTGGAAAAACTGGAATTTGCATACCTTGCTAGTGAGAATGTAAAGTAGTGTAGCCACCATTGAAAGTAGATTAGTGGTTTCTCAAATTAAACAGAGTTAGTTACCAGATGATTCAGCAATACCACCCTCGAGTATGTACCCAAAAGAGCAGAGTATAGATGTTCAAACCAAAACTTGTACATGAACGTTCAAAGCAGTACGACTCACAATAGCAAAAATTTGAAAACACAAATGTCCATCAACAGATAAAGGGATGAACAAAATGCAGTACATCCATACGATGGAATATTTGGCCACAAAAAGGAATGAAACTCTGACACTTACTTACAACATGGATGAACCTTGAAAATATTATGCTACAGTGAAATTTGCCACATACAAAAGGACAAATATCATATAATTCTATTTATATGAGGTACCTAGCAAAGTCAACACAGAGAGACAGAAATTAAACAGAGGATACCAGACTCTGGAGGAAGAAGGTAATGAAGAGTTACTATTAATGGGTACAGTTTCTGCTTGCAAAGATAAGAACATTCTGGAAACAGATGGGGTGATGGTCACACAACATTGGGAATGTACTTAGTACCACTGAATTGTAACACTCAGAAATAATTAAAACAGTGGGGCGCCTGGCTGGTTCAGTCCATAAAGCATGCAACTCTTGATCTCAGGGTCGTGAATTTAAGCCCCAGGTCAGGCATGGAGCCTACTTTAAAAAAAAATTTTAACAGTAAAAGTTGTGTTACAGATGTTTACAATTTTAAAAATCCTTAGAAATACAAAGCCCCTAATATGGCGCCACTCCCCAGGGAGATCAACCAACCACCTCACCTGGTGGCAGACGATTTCTTTGGACCTCTTCCACTGAGAAGGGGCAGATTCATCCCCACTGGAATGGACACATGTTCTGGACATGGGTCTGTCTTCTCTGTCTGCCATGCTTATAGCAGCACTAACATCTGGGTACTGACAGAATGTCTTACCCACTGTCCTGCCCCATCTGATCAAGGATGCATCTTCTAGCAAAGGAAGTGCAGCAGGGGGTTCATACCCACTTTCCCCTTGAATCAACAGGCCTTAACTGAAAAGCGGAATGGCTCACTGACTTGATTACAGCATGAGGAGAGGGACAATATCCTGTCTTAAAAGCTGCAATAGTCTTTGAATCTAAGACCATTATATGGTAAAGTTTCCCAAAGCCAGAAAACATGGTCCTAGGAATCAGGGGGTGGAGGGAGGGCTGGTTTCTCTTATGATTATACCTAATAACCTGCCTGCAGAATTTTTGTTTCCCACCCTGCCAACTGCTGATGTGGGAGGAATCCTTACATTGGTCCCAATGATTTGAAGATGAGGCTGCACCTCATTATTTTGGGCTCCTCAGACCACTGAGCCAACAGGCTGGAGAAAGGAGCTCTTCTGCTGACTAGAGCAAATGAGCTGGGTGTGGAGGGGAGACCAGGCTGACGCTACCCAATGAGGGCAAGAAGATTCTCTGAGGTTCCCCTTGGTACTTCCATACCTAACAATAAAGATTAATAGAAAACCACAGCCTACGAACAACAACAGTAAATTGCTTCGAGGACTCAGACTCTTTGGCGATGAAGGTTTGGGTCACTCTAGCAGATAAGGAAACCCCAACCAGCTGAGGCTCTGGCTGTGGACAGAGGAAATATGGAAACAACCGTAGAAGGAAGCCATAGATCAACAATAGTCTTGTGACCAACTACAAAAACAAAAACTACACGCTTTCTCTTTACAGATCAGATACAGAAAGTTAACTTTACAATTTAGACTTTAGGTATCAGAATATTCAGAGGGACTGAAGCTGGATTTGAGGAGTAATATAGATAGCAATAGATACAGAAACTGTTGGAACTGTTGAGTCTCATTTTATGGAAAGAACGAGAACGTGTAAGACAGCTGTATCTTAATAGGTAAGAATTGAGTTCTTTTCAGGAACTGCAATGTGTGTGGAAGGGTCATATGGAAACTGAGTGGCCAAAGGAAGGGGCTGTAACATTGGTTGGTTTATGGTCTCTCAGTTCCAAGTCCATCATTCTCTGCTCTGAGAAAATGAGGAAGTCCCTTAAACATTTTTCCTTCACCAGGTGAGACAATGTTAAGTAGTTTTCTGTGCTGCTTAACAAATTACCAAAAATTCAGAGGCTTAAATCAGCACATATATTTCTTATCTCACAATTTCTGTGGATCAGGAGCCCAGGCACAGGTTAGCTGGGCCCTCTGTCCAGGCGGCGGTCAAGATGCTGTCCGGCCCACGTTACCATTTGCAAGCTCCGCTGGAGAGCAGTCGCCAGCCTCATTCGAGCTGTGGGCAGAATTCGTTTCCTTCCAGCTGTCGAACTGAGGGCCCCGGCTTCCTACTGGTTGCTAGATGGATGTTGTCCTTAGATCCTGGAGGCCACCTGCCTCCCCTTGCCATAAGACCCTCTCCACAGGCAGTTCACGACACATCTGTTTGCTCCTTCAAGGCTGCCTACAGAGTTCCTCCAGTCTGCTAAGTTCCTCCAGTCTTACGTGGTGAACTGTATTTCTAGGAGACATCCCATCACCTTTGCATCTTCCACTGGTTAGAGGCAAGTTACAGATCTCGTCCACTCAAGGAGAGGGGATTATACAACGGTGTGGATCACTGAGGGACACCTTAGGATGCGCCCAACACACACTAGAAAGACATTGCAAAGGGCAAGAGCGTCCCTTCCTGGTTCTGGAATCCTCACATGGCATTATGCTCTCTCTGTGTGTGTGTGTGTGTGTATGGTTTTGCTGGTAGCTGGCTCCTGCAGCCCAAGTGGCTTCTCTGGGGTTCAGCTCTTGCCAAGCAAGTGGCTATTGTCCAGAGCCAGGCTCCTGGTGCAGCACCCAGCCCCTGCAGTGCACAGTGGTCAGCAGCTCACACGGCAGGGCAACCTCCCTGGCACAGCCATGCCTTCTCAAATGATTCCCGGGTATTCTATCTCAGCCTTGGGGTACAGTGTATTCTACACTTGCATAGATAGCTTAGTATACTTTGTTTTCCTTGCTTCTTACCCACTCAAAGCTCTTGTTTCTTCAATTCCATGTTATAATAATTTTTTTTTAAGTAAGTTTCATGCCCAGTGTGAAGCTCAACACAGAGCTTGAACTCAGAACCCTGAGATCAAGACCCAAGTTGAGATCAAGAGTTGGACACTTNAAAAAAAAAAAGAGTTGGATGCTTAAGTGACTGAGCCACCCAGGTGCCCTGTATGATTTTCATATTAAAACTTCTTTGTTGAGGGGCACCTGGGTGGCTCAGTGGGTTAAGCAACTAACTTCAGCTCAGGTCATGATTTCACAGTTTGGGAGTTCGAGCTCCGCATGGGGTGAGCTCGAGCCCCACTTCAGGTGAACAGAGGCCCTGCTTCTCTCTCTCCCTCTCTGCCTCTTGCTCACTTGTGCCCTCTTTTAAAAAAAAAAAAAGCAAATAAAAAACTCCCTTGCTGAACTTGCTGAAACTGTGTGATTTCCATTTACTGATTAGGCTCTCATTCATAGGCCATGTTCAGGTAGGGTCTGCTAGCCACCGACATTCCAATGGCCTTGGGGATGTCCAGGAAACTCACATCTACAAATAAGTCAGTCACTCACCTCTTTAATTTCTTTCAAAAGTTCAAGAGCACAACTGAAGTCTGGGGGAGTAGCTGACAACTGTTCTTTAAGATGGTCCCAAAAGGCATTATGCATTGTTTCCTTGACCTTGCCTTCCAAACTGTAAGAGGGTTAATTGAGCAAATTACTTTCTCTACCCAAAAATGGTCATAAGGTCATTATCTCCCAAGCCCCAAACAAACAGCATTTGATATGACAAAAGATGATTATACTGACAGGGAAAGGCCAGGAAGGGTGTTTGGACTGCAGCACAGTTGACAAGCTCAGGTCAGACTTAGATGTCCTCAAGGGCATCAGTAAAAGCTCTCAGAAGGGCTTCTCATTATTCTCAGCAGCCCTCCCGCTGCAGCACGAAGAATCCTGAAGAAACGTCAGGCCAGCTTTAGCACTGACTGCATCTAGCCTAGATAACACGTGACTTAGTTTCCATTTATGTATACATACAATAAACTAAATGATTTTTTATTTTCTTATAGTCCTCTAAAATGAAAAAAGGGGGGTGCCTGGGTGGCTTAGTCGGTTAAGCGTCCGACTTTCGCTTAGGTCATGATCTCGTGGTTCGTGGGTTCGAGCCCCGCGTCGGGCTCTGTGCTGACTGCCAGCTCAGAGCCTGGAGCCTGTTTCAGAGTCTGTGACTCCCTCTCTCTCTGACCCTCCCCTGCTCACGCTGTCTCTCTCTCTCTCTCTCTCCTAGAAATAAGTAAAACATTAAAATAAATAAATAAATAAAATAAAATGAAAAAAGGGACTTTCCTTCTTTGATAATATTCCAATATCTGTATTTCCAAATCAACAGGTCTAAAACTGAATTTGCGATCTTCCCCTCCACACCTGTTCCTCTTGTATTCCCAATCTTACTGGCACTACTGGGTACCCAATCATGAAAGCCAGAAAGATCCATCATATCTTCCCCTTAAAAAAAAAAATAGAAGCAAAGGCAATCCCATTTAGCAAGGACGGTCTTTTCAGCATGGGACACTAGAACCACTGGACAGCCACAGGCAAGAACAACGTATCTATACACAGACCTGGCTCCTTCCACAAATGGGTCACAGGCCTAAATGTAAAATGTAGATTACACAGAAGATAACAGAGGAGAAGGTTTAGGTGACCATGTGGTTGGCAATGACCTTTTATATATATTTTTTAATGTTTATTTTTTTGAGAGAGAGACAGAGACAGAGCATGAGTAGGGGAAGGGCAGAGAGAGAGAGGGAAACACAGAATCTGAAGCAGGCTCCAGGCTCCAAACTGTCACCACAGAGCCCAATGTGGGGCTCGAACTTGTGAATTGAGAGATCATTACCTGAGCCGAAGTCAGATGCCTAACCAACTGAACCACACAGGTGCCCCTGGAAATGACCTTTTAGATACAACACCAAAAGCAAGATTCATGAAAGAAAAAAATTGGTAAGTTGGAAACCTTGTGCTCTGTGAGGTACACTGCTAAGGGAATGAAAAGACAAAGCACAACCTTTGCAGAACACACATCTAACAAAGAACTAGTATCCAAAATAGACAAAGAACTCTTAAAACCCAACAAGAAGAGAACCACCCAGTTTTAAGACAGGGAGAGATCCGAACAGACACTCAAGTCTGTTCACCAAAGTTGTCCTCTGTCAAATGAGCATATGAAAAATGAGCATACTCAACATCATTTCATTAGGGAACTGCAAATTGAATAACAATGACGTCACAATACACATCTATGAGAATGCCCCAGATCCAAAATGCGGACACCACCAAATGCTGGTGAGGGTGTGGAGCCACTCTAAGAACTCTCATGCCTCGCTGGTACAAAATGGTACAGCCACTCTAAAAGACAGTTTGGCGGTGTCCTATAAAACTAAACGTACTCTTGTCATACGATCCAGTAACTGTGCTCCTTCATATATTTAAGCAAAGGAGTTGAAAACGTATGTCCACACAAAAACTTGCACAGGGATGTTTACAGCAGCTTTTGCCAAAACACTGAAGCAACCAAGATGGGACATCTGGACAATGGGATTTTATTCAGTATTACAGAGAAAGGAGCTACCAAGCCCCAAAAAGACATGGAAGAATCTTAAATGCATATGACTTAATGAGAGAAGCCAATGTAGGATTCCAATTACAGGATGGTCTGGAAACCAACGGAGACAGTAAGAGGATCAGTGGTTGCCAAGGATTCGTGGGGCAGGGAGAAAAGGGGATTTTTGGGTCAGTGAAATCACTCTGCATGATGCAAAAATGGTGAATTCATGACATTAAACATTTTTCAAAACCCATAGAATATACAAGAAATGAACCTCAGTGTAAACTACGAACTTGAGTTAATAATAATGTATTAATACTAGATCACCAATTGTAACAAGTGACTCACTATTACAAGATATAAACAGTGGGGGAATCTGTGTGAAGATGGGCTGTGTGGGAAATTTGTACCTTTTTTTTAATATAATTTATTGTCACACTGGCTAACATACAGTGTGTACAGTGTGCTCTTGGCTTTGGGGTAGATTCCCGTGGTCCATCGCTTACATACAATACCCAGTGCTCATCCCAACAAGTGCCCTCCTCAATGCCCACCATCCATTTTCCCCTCTCCCCACTCCCCATCCACCCTCAGTTTGTTCTCTGTATTTAAGTCTCTCTTATGGTTTGCCTCCCTCCCTGTTTGTAACTGTTTTGGGGAACTTGGTACTTTCCAATCGTTTTTCAATATAAAACTACTTTAACAAAATGTATTGGGGTGCCTGAGTGGCTCAGTTGGTTTAGCATCCAACTTTTCGGCTCAGGTCATGATACGATTCATGAGTTCAAGCCCCACATCAGGCTCTGTGCTGACAGCTCAGAGCCTGGAGCCTGCTTCAGATTTGGTGTCTCCCTCCTTCCCCCTCTCTCTCTCTGTCCTCCCCCGCTCACACTCTTCCCCTCTCTATCAAAAATAAACATTTAAAAAAAATTTAATGTGTCTATTAATTTAAAAAAAGAATGACAGGAATTAATTTCCTCTGAAAGTTTATTTAAATGAGTTAGGCTCATAAGAAGAAAAAGAACCATCTGAAAAGTCTCAGGCTGTACCCAGTCATTGCCAAGTAACTACTGGTTTTCTTGAATTCCGCCCCTTAAAAATATATAGTAGTAATGCATGCTCCTTGTAAAACAAACAAAAAATCAGCTATACGAAGATGGAAAAAACCAAAAAGTCAAAGTTCCTTTCCCAACACACCATTCTCAATCGTCAGAGGAAACCAAGTATAATATGCCCACTGGTCTAAGGTGCATTAGAATTGTTCTCAGCTCTTTCCTCCTCTGCCTACTTATCCAATCCATCTCTAAGTTCCATAAACTGTGCGTCTTATATGTGTCTGGAATCCATCCCCTCCTCCCATCACCTCTCACCTGGATTCAGTAGCCTATTCACTGGTCCCCTGCCTTCAGCCTTGTCCCTTGTCAATCTGTTCTCCACCAACTCATTCTATTTTTTTTAATTTTTTGTTTTTTTTATTCATTTTGGAGAGAGAGAGACAGTGTGAGCAGGAGAGGGTCAGAGAAAGAGGGAGACACAGAATCTGAAGACAGGCTCCGAGCTCTGAGCTGTCAGCACAGAACCTGACGGGGGCTCGAACCCACGAACCGTGAGATCATGACCTGAGCCGAAGTCGGACGCTCAGTCGGACTAAGCCACCCACAAGCCCCTCCACCAATTCATTCTAAAATCTAGGACTTCCTGGGGCGCCTGGGTGGCCCAGTTGGTTAAGCGTCACACTCTGGATTTCAGATCAGGTCATGATCTCACAATTGTGAGATCATGCACTGGGCAAGGAACTTGCTTAAGATTCTCTCTTTCTCCCTCTGCACCTCCCCAATTTGCATGTGTGCTCTCTCTCTCTCAAAAATAAATAAAACAAAAGAAATTAGAATAAAATAAACAATTTCTAAAATTCAGTTCTGATCACAATGCCATGCTCATTTATAGTCCTCTAGGGGCTTCCCCTCACCAGCATGAACCACTAACTGGACCCTCCGGACATTGCTCTGCCTCCTTCCCCCTTTTCTCCAGCTCATCTCCTCCTATCTCACAGTAGCTGCGCCCAACCACACCAAGGAACTTGTGAAGAACATCCTATATTCTTGCCTCTGACAGTTTCCTCTGCCAGGAGCACTGTTTCCCACCCAGACCACCTGGAGAGCATCTATTCCGCCTCTAAGATGCAACTCAAGTCTTCATAAGCAGCTCAAGTCTTCCTCTGTGGGCCGATCTTCTGTGCCCCTCCTTAAGCAAATGAGGATGCTCATGAAAACTATACACACAACCGCAAGCAACTTACCAGTCTTTACTGTTATTCAACGGTCTCTCCCACAAAAGCTTCCTAATAGCAATGGCAGTGCCTTACTTATGGATAATGGGATCTCTATCTATCTCCCCATTTTGCCTGTCACATAAGAACTCAATATACGCCTAATGAATGAATGTCCAAACATGGGATTCCCCTTCGGAACATGCAATTGTCAATAACCCCATCCTATCCACCGAGGAAAGCCAATTGCTGATAATGAGTGACCTCAAACTGTATTTCCACATTTTCCCTGATGTGAAGTCTGTGTTACCTTATGTGAAAACCCAGCTCTGATTCGTACTATTTCCTCTGCTTCATTTCTCCCTCTGGCATCTCTTCTACCCACCCCCGCTCCCCCGCCAACTGTCTCACTACCACCCCTGTGGCCGACCTTAACACCCCATTTCATTCTCTTCTCCTCCCCTGCAAGCAACAACGTACCTAAGCAGGGAGAGAGAGGTTAGGAAACGTGGGTTTTGGTGAAAACCTGTTGCCACAGAACCTGTATGGACCCCCACTGGTACCAGGCAAGGGCAAATCAGAGCATGGAGAGGAGGGAGGGGGACAGTGTGTGACACACAATGGCCCTTTAGTCACAGATTCCCTGAACCTGTGACCACATAACAAAACCAATTAAGGAAGCTGACTAATCACAAGCTGCCCTTTGTATCTATTGGTGGGACATTAGAATGGTTTTAAATTCTGACATGACTTTACCCATTCAACTTGCCGATAAACCAGCAGAGCCGCTTAATCCATTCTTACCAGATGGTTCTTCTTTATGACACTGCCAATGTAACTAAGAAGCAAAGTGAAGCTTGGAGGAGGTAGGGGAGCATTATTTATCAACAGAGTTCTGATCCTGGTTCCTAAAAGAATCTGATTTCTGAAGCCGGCCAAAAAGAGAATCGAAAACGCCACTATGAGAAAATTAATAGCTTATCTGTGCCTGTTTAATCTGTGGTCACGTAAAAGAGCCATTGAAAGGAGCTCTGAGACAGGCAGCTGGGAGGACGACCCCAAAGATCTAGAATTCCTGGCATTCACACCGGTGTCATCTCATCTCCGGAGTGTGGGTGGGGTTTAGCATCCACCTTCTGGAGAGAACTCAGCAGAGGCAACGGGAGACACTTCCAAGATGAGGTAACAAAAGACTGTGGGTTCCTCCATGGGTACCACCTCTCACACCTTTATTCTCTCACTCACTCAAAGTGAGGGAACCCAGCTGCCGTGTGGCAAGAAACTGAGAGGGGCTCTGGCCAGCAGTCAACACACTGACTGCAACCTCATGAGAGGGAGACCTTGAGCCAGAGGCCTTCGGTTACACCATGCCCATTATTTCTGACCCACACAAACTGTGAGGTCATGAACACGGTTTTAGTTACTAAGTTTTGGGATAATTTGATGGCAATAGCAGCCTGCTACCACAGGCTACTTCCTCCACACCCATCAAAGAAGACCTGAAATCTACCCTATTGAACATTTCCAATAGTAATTACTCTGGATGACTCACTAGTTAAATAACACTTTCTTCTTGATCCTCTACTAATAATAATTATTGCTCTTCTGTTTAAGTTGTTGAGACCTCTTAATAAGGTTTATATCCAAACACTGTATTTTTTTCCAGTTTAATTGAGAAAGCATTGACTGACTGTACTATTAAATAAAAATGTGTCAAGTCTGGTCAGAAGCCATTTGTGCTAAATACCTATACCAGCATGAATAAAATGGGAAAATCAGAGAAGCCGGTACCTGCTTGGAGGTAAAACCTTTTCTTCCATGTGGAAATCACGATTCATTCCAATCTTGTTGTTCAGCTTAGAAACGTTGTCAACTATTTCTATTGGACCTGTGACACAAAGAATTTATGTACACCTGAAACCCACGTTATGTACCAACTCTATCTCAATTAAAAAAAAAAAAAAACTTATGGACACAAGCCTGAATGTCTATTTTATTCAGAGATTCCCTCTGAGTAGGTCCCAAATTTACATTCATCAACTTGATCTCACACAAACTCATTCAACCATTCTAGTCATTTCTGTTTTCTGAACTCTAGGCCCTGTGCCTGTAGCCCAGCATGTAGTAGCCAACTGTCCCAGGCCTCAGTGTCTCACAGAGTAGTCCAGCGTGGGGATAAGGGAGTACAAGGAAGCTACTTTACAAGTAACAAACAAGCAAAATGATAATGAAAGCAGTGAAGAAACAACAATTTGTGATTTGCAAAAATAAATATTTATCTAAGAGGACTGAGTCTACTCTCCTCTTCCGGCCTCTGATAAGAGTTAACATCTCCATATAGATGGTACTAAATTGCACCAATGTCTTTCGTTCTTATAAAGCAGTAGCTCCCAGATGTTAGGATTTCACAGACTACTAACATTTCCAAAAAGACTTCTGAGCCATGGACAACGTGCCAACTTTTTGTTTTGCCAAGTATGAACAGTGAGATCCAACAACTAAGCAATTAAAAAATCCACTCTACCACCACCAAGCCATCATTTCGTAACAGAATAACCTCAAAAAAAAAAAAAAAATCAACCAAGCAAAAACCAAAAACAACAAAAAACCCAAAAAACCCAGAAAGGGAATATTTTCAGAATAAAGAGTAGTCCTTTACATTGAATCAATTTAGCTTTAGGAAAAACTCATTATAACATCTTTGTTTTCTTTCACTAAATATTGCTAAGAATTTTGTCACAAGCCAGTACTAGCAGTTGGGAACCACTGCTCTAAAGTTTTAGCACAGACCCAGCTGATAGCATTCTCACATTAAAGGTATAATAGTTATAATGATCTTTTGGTATGTAAAACGAAGATATACACAGTAAGTCATATTTTCCCATTCTCCTTCAATGTCACTTTATAATTTGCTTCCAGCAAAGTATCTGGTTCCAAGACATGGAGTGGATATAAATGAACTAAGATTGGCCATAGGTTAGTTGATCATTGTGGAAGCCAGGTGACGAGTAAATATGGTTCATGATACTAGTCACTATACTTTTTTAAATGTTTAAGCCTTTCAGAAGTAAGAAGATTCAAAATGTAAAAAAGGGGGTGGGGGGCTGGGTGTGCACCTGACTGGCTCAGTGGGTAGAGCACATGACTCTTGATCTCAGGGCANGGGGAACAAAGTTGGGAAACTTTTCTATTTAGAAAAAAGGTTACATAGAATGCCTTGGATGTTAACAATGTCGACATTCACTGTGCTTTTCCTTTACTTTTCAACAAAGTTGAAATATCTCAAAATTCAAAATTAAATAAAAACTTACGGGTAAAAAGGTGATCGCAAATTTACCAAAAAGCCACTGAGCCCTTACTTAGGTAAACATAAAGATGAACTGAATCTTAATGGATAGTTGGAAGTTCACTTTATTTTTGCAGCCCTTCTGAAGTCATTAGTTTCAGCCAAGACGGCAAAGCACAAATATGTAAATAGACTATCCCTGAATCCACTAATGCAAAATGAGAAGGAAGAGAACATGTTCAAAGGGAGATTGAGCTAAAGCAGCTTACTGAAGGACTGAGAGATCACACAGAAACTCTTTCCAACTACAAGTCAAAGTTCATAACCTACTTGACAAGATTGTTCTGTTTCTCAGGAGTTCTGTGGCACTGTGCAACTCCAACAGCTGTAAAAATCAGGAAAGGGGAGGGCCCAGAGGGAAATGAGAGATAAAATCAACGAATGCAGGTTTTTAAAATCCAGATCCCGAGGACGAAGAAATTTTCAAGATGATATGGAAACTGAGCCAAGTCAACCTACTATACAAAATTTCAAATTCCTCTTTTTAAAGGAGAAATTTGGTTATTCATTTTAGGGTTGTTTTCCCTATGGATTCACTTAAATTGTTTACACTGTATTTACAGAACAATTGGCTTCCACCCCCACATCAGGTTCATAGCTAAATAAATTCCACTGCACCCAATTTGTCACTTTGGGCTCATTCTGTTAGCCAGCAGCGCCCCCACGTGGCTATAGGAGAAGTAAGTAATTCAACTTAATTTTTCCCATTTCAAACCTGAAGAATTTAACACAGGTTAAACTCCTGCGTATGGACAGGTCTTCAGATTGATGCCTGTTTAAATTCCCTGGAGACTGGGGCGCCTGCGTGGCTCAGTCGGTTGAGCTTCCGACTTCCGGCTCAGGTCATGATTTCGCGGTTTGTGGGTTCGAGACCCCCGTCGGGCTCTGTGCTGGCAGCTGGGTCAGAGCCTGAAGCTTGCTTCGGATTCTGTGTCTCCCTCTCTCTCTCTCTGACCCTCCGCTGCTCACGCTGTCTCTCCCTCTCAGAAACAAAATTTTTTTTAAAAAAATTCCCTGGAGACTATCATAAGAGACATGCAGGATCCGTCCTAGTGAGGCTAGACCTACCGAAGTGTGGGAGGGCCCTTGGGACCCAAAAGGAACATGAAAGTACATCTAGTACATCTACAGTACGGAGCTCAAGCACGGGAGCCCAAAGCAGTGGTACTTCTTGAGCCAACGAAGCGCCAAAAGAACACAATTCCCACCCGGGATCACTTGGGTTCTTTAAAGCTACTCCCAAGAGCCCGCCATTTTCCACCTACAAATTTAAACTACAACGACCGACGGCTGTGTACGGACTCGGCGTCAAATCTTGTCAGATTCAAGTAATCACACCTGGCTCGCTTTTTCCTGGAACAACAACTCTTTGAAGACCTTCGGGTCGACAGGGGGTCCTGGGGCCTGTAGGCAGAGACTGGGTGGTGGGAGACAAGGCGAAGGGCAAAAGCAAGAAGGGGGGGGGGCGACGGGCAGCCTGAGGGCCCTTCCTCTTCCGCCCGACCCCACACTGGGCGCCGCCGAGCGGCTCCAGGCCGGCGGGGCGGGACCTACAGGGAACGTGGGCCTCGGGGCGGCTCTGGTTTTCCCCGGTCGGTGCTGAGGCTTCGGGCTTGCAGGACCCGCACTCTGCATCGCCTGGGTTCTTCAGAGGCACGTTCTCCTCGACGTCCGGCATGCTGCGGATGGAATCTGGGTTGGGGAGAAATGACGCGCCGTCGGCGTCGGGGAAAGGGACTCTCCAACTGCCGACTGGGGGCTGGAGCCTACCCCTTGGCGCCCGACGCGGACAGACCAAAAGAGTAGGGTGGGCACCTTCGGGGCGGCTCGGGGGACAGACGGGACAAAGGAGCCTGGAGGAGGGGTGCCGGGAACCAGAAGTCGGGCTCTGGGCGCGCAACCAGGAGGCAGCAGGCCGNNCCCGCCCCCCCCCCCCCCGCCGCTCTCCTCCTCCCCGGAGACCCGCCGCCGCGGGGTCTGGGGTCAGTGCCGCTGCCGCGCAGCCTCGGGGCCCGGGCCGTACCACTGCAGCGGGGGGCGGGCGGCCAGGAGGGGCTGGACGGCGACGCGGAAGCGACTGGTCGAACGCCGC
>NW_027528611.1:3410149-3473644 GCF_008692635.1 Crocuta crocuta | reverse complement strand
GGTTGCCGGGGCTGGTCTCTGCCCGGCATCTCCGGGCTCCTTCCACCCCCCACGAAAAAGATCACCTGGACCTGCGTAGGGAGGGAGGAGCCCTGCGCTTTGTTTCTCCTCTGCCCGCTCTCATAGCCCGAGAAACAGAACCACATGCAGGAGGGTGGTTTCTTTTTAGTACATCCTAGGCATCTGGAGAGAGCAAGCCCGTGCCACCATTCTACAGGTGGGGAAACTAAGACTCCTGGCCAGGNGGCTTCTCTTGGTTCTGGGTCTGCTTTTTGCCCCTGGAGTGATGTGGGAATCTGGAGCCACCGCCCTCCGCTCCAATCCCCGCACTTTGGGGGAAACAAATGAAAAAAGTGTCCACTCTGTACTCCCCTACCCCTCTTTATTAACTGACTTGATTTCTTACAACAAAAGCTTGCTTTAACATAATAAAACAGAAGATGAAAGTATTGCCTGTAAAAAATCAAACTCCTATTAGAACCCTTGCTTTGTTGTGTGGAATGTGGATTTTTCTTGCACAACTCATGCATTTTGAAGGGGAAAATTATGAAGAGGCCTAAGAACAGTTCTTTCTTTCCTTCTTTTTTTTTTTTCTTTTCTTTTTCTTTCTTTCTCCTCTCTCTCTTTTGTTCTTATCTCTACACCTAAATGGGGCTTGAACTCGTGACCCCTAAGATCAAGAGCTGCATGCTCTACTGACTGAGCCAGCCAGGTGCCCCTGAAAACATTTCTGGTTAAGAAAGGCCACTCTTCTCTGAGGCCAAGGCAGATGTGAAGGGAATGGCCTAGTAAAGTTACTGTTTAGCTGAGGAGTTCTTAAACCAGTACATGCTAAACCTGCCCACTACCCCCTCCTCGACCTTTCCTGGTATTTCCCTCAGAGATGTCAAATATGAAAGAGGCTGGCCTTCACACTCAGAAGGGAGAGAAATTGTCCAACTTCAGCAAACAGTGCAATGAAAACATGGTTCTTTATTAGTACATAAGGAGATGTTTAGGTTGAGTCTCAAAAAGAGAGAGAGAAATCCAGATTTCTGTTTGGGCATTTTTATTTCTGGGAGAAAGTTTCCAGAATGACACCAGTTCAGTTGCCCACAAAAATGGCATTGCCATAAAACTATCCCCGCTGATGCCTGAGATTACCTCCAGCAGTTCATTCAGATACATTACACAGCCTCTTTAAATGTCTTCTTAATACCCCAATTCTCTGGAAGGGGCAATGGGAAGAAATAACAGTGTGGGCGCACGTGGGGGTGGGGACTGAAGCCAGTAAAGGGGTAAAGAATGGGGGTGGGAGAGAAAGACAGAATTAGAGTTTTCCCAGGGTCAGCCTGGGGACAGAATTTCATGATCTTTATCTCTAATAGTTAGCAGAACCAACTAGGCAAAGTTAAAAGTTGAGGGGAATAGAAAGATGATGTGGGAGATATACCCTCCTTCTCTTTAGGGTCTTAGTTAATAATAACTGATTTTTGTCTAATGATTTACAAAATGCTTTTACATTGCAAATCCATAGGCTCTGCACACAATCCTACCTGGTCAGTAGGCAAGGTGGGTGTTATTTTGCACCATTTAATAGCTGAGCAAACTGGGAATCAGAGAGATTTCAGGGAGAAACCAAAAGTCACATAGTAAGTAAGGTCTTGACCTCCAATCATATACTTTTTCTTAATTCGCCCTACCTCCCTGACTCTGGCTGAGAAGCTGTATAAACAAGAAAATATAACTAACATAAAACGGTACGGTAAGTATCCAAGCTGGGGGTACAGACAAGTTGATACCAGAGGTCAGAGAAAGGGTGAGAGATCTTCCAGATGTTTGGATCAGTTCAAACTCAGCCTTCAGCCAGGAGCCAAACTCAGTCTTCAGCAAGATTGTGTAACCAATTTGGTCTTTGGAAATGGGTCCTTTGTTCAGCCTGGTTCCTTTTCAACCTCGGGACCCTCTTTAAACTCTCCTGATGGGTGTAATTGGATTTTCCACATATGTCCACTATTTATCAGGAATGCCCTTCTCGAGTGAGTGAGTAGCACCTTTACCCTATTAAAGTGTACATATTTCAGGGGCGCCTGGGTGCCTTAGTCGGTTGAGTGTCCGACTTTCCGCTTAGGTCATGATCTTGCGGTTCGTGGGTNAAATAAAGTGTACATATTTCAAGGGATGCGTGAAACAAGTGTTTTTCAAGCAACCCAAGGCAGAAGTAAAAGCCCCGTTTCCTCTCACATTGCAGTGTGCACATAACCACCCCCTCCAGGTTCCCTTTTTATATTAAGATATCATATGATTTTTATCTTCTATTCACAATAGTTCCCTAGTTGTCTTAATACTAGAGTCACTTTCCTCTCCTCAAATCTTTGAGTAGAACTCTTGTTCCGGAAGGAAGGGCTGGTGCACCCCTATATACCCCTGTGGGTTCATACACCCCAGGCTGAGAAGCCATGTAAGGGAATCTTGGGCCTACAGCTAGAATGTTCCTGCTTTTCAACCACTTCCCCCATATGTGAGCTTTAACCCAAGCCCTACACGGTGATCTGTTTTCATTCGCTAAATACTACCCTGGGTACGTTACCACACAAAAGCAATTATACAGAAAGTTGGTCCTACCCACAAAGATACTCTGAAAGAGGGGTTGATAAAGACCAAAATGTAAGAGAAATACCCCTGGATGACTGTAAGAGGTACAGAGCCACAGGACTTAAAAGGAATCCTGAATACGGATCTGCTGGCTTTGTAAGACAAAACAAAATAACGGAAGTGAAAAACACCTCATTTTACAAAGCATCTGGGGCTCGGGGAGGTTAAATGACTTGGCTAAGGTCACCATCAGTTTATGGACAATTCAGGACTAGAACCCATATCGCAGCGTTTATAATATATAGAGCTAAGCAAGAGTAAAAGCTAATACTGTAAATAAATATTTGCATTTCCTAAAGAAAAATGTAAATGACAGGCCATGGAATGGAAAAAGTGAGAGATGGAATTAAATAGAGGCCAAGACAGTAAGTACAGGAGGCTGTACTGGAAGATAAACAGTCAACTAAAGTGGTAGGGACGCCTAAATACAGGGTGGGACATTTAAATGAAACCATTTGGAGTCATGTAAACCGGGACTGACTTCATTATAGCCTCCCTTATGGTACAGAATCGCACGTCAAAACTATTTGCTTTAGTCTCTTGATAAATGTGTTTTCCCCATAGGACCCAAGAGGAGTGTGAGAAAGGTTCAAGTAATCCGGGGGCAGTCTGGACAGAGCCCTTCGAGGCTCAAAGTAAAGTGTGATGGATGGAGAAACCTTTACGAATCTTTTAAGGAAAGAGGGCTCAAAGAGAGACTAAAGAAGATTCTGGCAGCCGCGGTTAGACATCCTACCTCGTTAGACATCCTACCTCGTTAGCCACATCTCACTCTACCAGCAATATTCAAGAGGCCCTTGGTCCTTCCTGCCTCTTTGCACATGCTGTCCCTTCCATCTGGGGCCTTCCCCTTCCCCTATCCCCCTCACACTCCACTCACTCCCTCTTATTCTTCAGGTCCAGATTGTCAGGTCTAACTTCCTCAGAAAAACTTCCGTGAACCTCATTAGCTTCTCGCAACACCCTCTACGTTTTCTTCATAGCTCTCACCACAGTAAGTAGATAATTATGTGTTTGTTAGCATAATTAACTTCCTTAAATGTCTAACTCCACCGTGAGACTGTAAGCTTCCTGAGGGCAGGGACTGTGTGCACTTCATTTACCACTGTGCCTGGAACGGAGTATATGCAGGATAAGCAAACGGCGGGCGGCAGAGGCGGGGAGCCACACAGAATGAGCCCCTGCTCCCCCCACGCTCTCTAGAAGTCAGGCACACTGCGTCTGTCACTGTCTGGACTCAGCTTCAATCACCAGCGTCCGTCCGTTTTGTCTCTGTTTTGTCTCATAGACATGCTTCCTCTCTTTCCATCTCTTCTCTGCCCTGTAAGTCTTTGAAATCTTCAAAGACAACATCTGAGAGAAAAGGAAGGGTGTTTAGGGTCCTGTGACAGGGAGGTCCCCCCTGAACCGAATGGTGGCAGTAGAGGGCAGTGGCACCCTGGGAATAACTTCCAGAAATAGGCTCCTGGTGAGAGTCAGTCTCTCTCTCTCTCCCTCTCTCTCCTCTCTCTCTCTCTCCCCTCTCTGTAGACCAAGCCAGGGTCAGCAGCAGCCCAAAGCCACAAAAACTGACTTTAAAAGTCCTCCTAAGAGCTGCATCTTTCGACTCCCCCAAAACAATCACGCCTTGTGCCCCAGGACACGGCGCGAGTTCCACACTTAAAGCAGTTTCCACAGAACCGCATTCAGTTGGTTTTAAACTCTGGGGAAAGCTGGCAGCCTCTTTGCGGGTTTAAAAAAAAAAAAAAAAAACTAGGTAGAGGGACAATTAAACCTTTATGGGCCCCAGAATGTACCTATGCAGACATAAATAAGGATCCTTCTTCATCACCAGAGAGAATCCACTTTTTGGCAATAGATACATTTTTCTCCCATCGCAGGACAGAGTTGAGCTCACACCTGAGAGCCTTTAGGATGAGGGCAGGTGATGGGGGGTCAGCACGAGCAGAGGTACGACTTTGACCATAAGTTCTCAAAATGGACACATTGCAGGCCTTGGGCTCAGCTGGTCTTAAATAAATCACAAACTCCCAAAGCTTCCCCAGAAAGCCGCCCGGATTTTAGGCCAAGAAAATGGTCTTGCTCCCCCCACCCCCACCCCCTTGTGTTACTCTGGGCCAAAATGGTTCATTTGTCAGAGTCCTGACTCCTTTATTCCCACTCTTACAACACAATACAATGCATTCACGTATTTACAGTGCAGTGTCCTTGAATGGTCGGGATGACTTTTTTTTTTTTTAATCCAATAATATCATTAAATGCACCAGGGGGCTAACTTCTTAAAGGGACCTTTGAGTAAACTCTTTTGTTAAGTGAATCAGTCTTTTGTTTTCCAAATCTGAGATTTCACATAAGAGATTTTCTTAAACCAGGCCCACTTTAGATGGTGGCCTGTACATTTTCTTTTGTTTTTCCGTCTTTGGTAAAGACAAGCCCTTCCCGAATAGACATTAGCGGGGAGGGATGAAGGAATCTCAAACACTTGAGAAATAAATCAGTTTCAATCAGTCCTGTCATCCATAATTCTCTCGAACCTCCAGCCTAAAGCAAAGTATAATGATCTCCTGACAAAGAATCCGGCTGCACAGATTTGAAGGCCAGTCTATTTGAAGTCAGTTTCAAAAGAAATGCAGAGAATGGGGTTTGGGAAGAAAAATTATTGTTGATTTTTTTTTTCAGTGAGGCAAAATACATAGCATAATATTTATCATCTTAACGGCCCGGACGTGTACAACCCAGTGGCGTTCAATAAACTAAATTCACAAGGTTGTGTAACCATCCACTGTCTATAGCCAAAAGCTTTCATCACCAACCCCCCTCCCAACAACTCTCCCCACGAAACAGTAAGTCTCCCTCCCCTCCTCCCAGCCCCCTCTTTCACAGCCCATGATAACCTCTATTCTACCTCCTGTCTCAACCAAGAGAGACGGGAAGGTTTTAAAGTCTGGTTTTACTCTAGGGCTTTTCATCCTCCCTTGGTGCAACGGGAGAATGGGGAAAGCGTGGCCGCCCTCTTTTTCTCGTAGACTCTTCCCGCTGGGCCTCCCCNACCCAGGCGTCTAAGAGCTGAAGCGGGAGCTCATTTGAACGGGGGCGAAACAGGCCGAAGCCTCGCAGGAACAAAAGGAGGTCACTGGGTCTGAGTCTCCCTTACGAGCTCAGGAATGGCAAGAATTTTCTGACTTCAATAGTCTGAGGAAGTAAAAACGGGATGGCTAGAGGGCGGTTTTGGTGCCTGCAGCCTGCCTGTAGCCTGCACGTGGCCCCCGTTGAGCACCCATCAGCTACAGCCTTCGGTACCTGAGATCTGTCAGGGCTGAGAGAGATGGGGCTGCACGAAGAGACTTGGGGGGTCCCCTTGGGCACCCTCAAATTCCATGCTTAGAATTTCTTCCATTGAAAAACACTGGCTAAACCACTCATAACCCCTGCAGAATTTACATTTCTTGTACCCGTTGGTGACCAACAGAGGCACACTCAGAATGATTCACATCCTACGGTTTGGGGTTTACTTTGTTCAGGATGCTTAGAAATTCTCAGAGGAGCTAACCTCCCTTGCCACCCCCCCCCCCTTCCCCAACGCACAACTCAGGGCAACTTACGAAATCTGATTCTTAATTGTTTCAAGAAGTACTCAGGGACCCCCCCAGCGTAGCCTCCCCAGTCCCAGGAAATGCGAGCTTGCCAGGGCCCTTAAGGCAACTCGGGCAAAGCGGTTCTGTGGCACAGAGTAAAAAAAAGACAGCCATGGGGTGGTGGAAGGGAAGTCACCTCAAAAGCAGGAGGCCTGAATTCCTTCTGCTGCCCACTTGCTGGTGACCTTGGGTAAGTCACTTTCCAGCCCTGCTCTCATTTCCCTCAAGCGGGTACGAGTGCCCTCCAACTGTGAGAGTCTGTGGGAAAAGGAGAGAGAAACAAGGCTTGTCGGTATCTGGAATTCTGGAATTCCATCAGGGCTGACATTGATGAAGAATGGCTGCAGGGAGGCAGAGGAGGAAATTGGGGGAAAGAGAAGAGTGGATGGTATATTGTAGGTGTGTTTTAGGACAGGAGTTTTGGTTGGATCTTTATGAGAAAATGCTCAACAGGTGGGTCAGAATAAGCAGCTGGAATTGAGGAGAGAGGCTGAGACAAATGGACAAGACTGGAGGCTGGGGTCATGGTTGGGAGATGAAATAGTATTAATAATACCAGACAACATATCAAATCCTTAGCAGGTGCCAGGCTCTTCGGGAGTCTTTCACACACACGGATGTACTATTATGATTCTCACAACACCCTTGCGATGTTGTTAAAAGATGTTGTTTTGGGGCAACTGGGTGGCTCAGTCAGCTGAGCATCGGACTTCGGCTCAGGTCATGATCTCGGGGTTCATGTTCTCCAAGCAGAGCCTGGAGCCTGCTTCAGAGTCTGTGTCTCCTCTCTCTCTGCTCCTCCCCCTGCTCTCTCGCTCTCTCTCAAAAATAAATAAACATTTAAAAAAAGTAAAAGATGTTGTTTTTACGCCTGCTTTACAGCTGAGGAGAACTTAAATATCTGGCTCAAGGTCACACAGGGAATGAGTAGTAAGACAGGGACTTGAACCCAGGGAGTCTGACTTCAGAACCTTGAACCAGTCTTTTATAGGAACCAGTCTAAAAGGGGAGGTGGAGGAACACAAGAGAAAAGCAATGCAGGTCAAAGAACCCTGACAAATACCTATAAGCAGTACTCCTTCCTATTCTCGACCAACTGTGACCTAAAATCAGACCCTGAGAAGATAAAGATGTGGGTCAGAAACAAACCGAGAACCATCCAGGTGTATCTAGCAATGCTGTCCGCTGGTCTGGCTCTGCACATGTTAAATAGCAATCCTGAGCGCTTACCGTGAGCCAGGCACAGTACTAAAAGGTATCACATATATCATCTCATTTAGTCGTCTCACAAATCCCACGAAGAAGGTGCCCATTGTACAGGAGAGGCAACTGGGGTTCCAAGAACCGAAGGCATTGAACCCAGCTAGAAAGTCTCAGGACTAGGAACTCAAAATTCAAGCTTGTGCTTCTGGACCCAGCTCGAGCTGCCTTTCCGGACGGTCCCTCCACAGTCACAGAGTGAAACCAGGGGACATCCTGGCTTGTCTAAGGTTACTCCCTTGAAATCAGTAGCTGGAATCAGTATTTGAAGTCAGTGCTTCTGGAAGCTGCGGAAGGGTTATCAGCTGCCCGGAACCAATGTGTAAGCTTACAATGTGCATACTGGAGTTCACTTAGCCCAGCTAGAATAAATCAGGGGCTCTCCTTTTTGATGCCAGAGACAAGCACAGCGCATTACCACCAGACCCATTTCCAAGGAGAATCCTGATTGGTCTAAAGTAATCCCATCTCCGTGAGGGTGATTGGTTCAGAGAGAGCACGTGACAGGCCCATAAGGCACAATGAGAGGTCAGCTAGAGGATCCATTAGTCTCTTTGGCAGGAGGGAGCACCCTTCCTCCAGACTTTGTCCATCTGCGGTGGAAAGCCGGTAACTGACCCTGACGGCCATCTCCGTGCTCAGAGTCACAAGGAACCTGTGAAGCCCAGACTCCTGCCTAAAATTCCCCAGCTAATCAAGCCAATACATTTCTTATTGTTTAAATCGCTTGGACTTGAGATGCTTACAGTCCCCAGCTCCCACTGGAATGTAAGCAGTGTGAATGCACAGACCCTGACTGTCTCCTCAACGCCAGCCCTCAGTACAGAATTTAGCACAGAGGTATAACTCATTATACAGTTGAGTATGTGAGAGGAGCAATGAAAGACCCTAATATGGGCTCTGAGGATAGTAGCTGGAAAACACTTCTAAAATCTTGAATCAAAGTCTTCTTTCTTCTTATTTTCTTCCTTTCTTTCTCTCTCTTTTTAAAAAATAATCTCTACAGGGGCGCCTGGGTGGCTCAGTCGGTTAAGCGTCTGACTTCAGCTCAGGTCATGATCTCACGGTTCATGTGTTCGAGCCCCACATCGGGCTCTGTGCTGACAGCTCAGAGCCTGGAGCCTGTCTTCGGATTCTGTCCCTCTCTCTCTGTCCCTCCCCTCCTCATGCTGTCTCTATCTCTCTCTCAAAAATAAATAAAACATTTTTTAAAAAATAATCTCTACACCCAATGTGGGGCTCAAACTCCCCACCCGAGATCAAGAGTTACTTGCTCCAGCTCCACCAACTGAGCCAGCCAGGTGCCCCTCGTTTCTACTCTACAGGGAGCAAAGAAGCAAGACTTGCTGGGTTAAGTTATAGTAATTTGCCCTCTTAATTGGGGCAGATACCCTCTAGGGCCTGCAGCCAGAGCCTTCAATCCCCAGTAGGCAAGCATCCCAGAGGGGCTTGGAGGCCACACCCAGTTCAAACTAGAGAACAGGACACCAGGAAGGAGTTGCCCCCACGCTAAATAAAACCAGTGGAGGATAGAAATGGGGACTCGGTAGGAAAGATACAAAATTTTACATTATAAATTTAAGTACAAAAGATCTATGAATGTTGGTTAATATTTACAGTTAGCTGTTTTTCATAACTAGATTATGGGAAATGCATGATCATTATTCTATGGGCCTTTAGAAGGGGGAGCTCCATCTGCACCCCTCTTTGGATATAGGGCTGAGAATCCCCCCACCGCTTCCTTTGCTGGGACACACCTCTCTAAAAATCCAGAATTGCAAAATGAAAGATAAGAAACATCGGTAGACTTCACAACTCCCTTACATTGCATTTGAGTTTCTCGGATGTACTTTCTACAGAAGATTTTAAAATCAAGGTTATTGAGGCATACTTTTCATGATGTGCCAACTTTAAGTATATGGTTTAATGACTTGTCACAAATATATATACCAGGTAGCCACCACCACCACCGCAGTCAAATAGAATACTTCCGTCACCCCTAAAGTTTCCTTGAGCCCATTTGCAGTCAATGCCCATCCTTATCCCAGGCTCCAGCCAACCATTGATCTACTTTCTGTCACTATAGATTAGTTTTACCTGTTCAAAAACTTCAGGTAAGTGGAATTATATAATATGTAGTTGTATTTATCAGATACCCCACACACACTTTTTTAAATGTTCCTTTCTTTTATTTAAAAAAAATTGCTTGGAGGTGTGGTGTGAGGAGGGCACACTTTGAAAGCTTCAGGGAGAACACAGGTTCCAGAAGGAATCACTGGGGCAGAAACACATGGGGGTGTGGAGGGGGTGGTGCCTGGGGGCGGCCGTAAAGTACCACAGACTCGGGGGTAAACAACAGAAATTTATTTTCTCACAGTTCTGGAGACTGGAAGACCAAGGTCAAGGTGTTGACAGACTTGGTTTCTCCTAAGGCCTCTCTCTTTGACTTACAGGTGGTTGGTTGCCTTCTCACTATGTCCCCATATGGCCTTTTCTCTGTGTGGGCACATGACTCGTGTCTCTTCCTCTTTTTTTTGAAGGACACCAGTCCTATTGGATTAGGGTCCCATAACCCTTATGGCCTTATTTAACCTTAATTCCCTCTTTAAAGTCCCTGTCTCCAAATATGGTCAGACTGGTTAGAGCTTCAACATTTGAATTTGGGGACCCACTTCAGTTCACTACAGTAGTCTTTTGTGTCTAATTTCTATGACTCAGCATGACGTCTTTGTGATTCATCTGTTTTGTGGTACTTATTGGTAGTTTTTCCCTTTTTATTGCAGAGTAGTAGTCCATTGTGTGAATATACCACAGTTTGTTTATCTATCTATGATGACTCTTTAGGTTATTTCTAGTTTTGTACTATTATGAGTAAAGCTCCTATAAATATTCTAGCATGTCTTTTTCTGGATATATGTTTTCATTTCTCTTGGGTAAAAACCCAAGAGTGGAACTGCTGGATTATATGGTAAGTATGTTTAATTTTGTAAGAAACTGCCAAACACTTCTCCAAAGTGGTTGCCTCATTTTACATTTCCACCAGCAGTGTACAGAACTTTCAGCTGTCCCGCATCCTTACCAATACTTGGTATTGTTCATCTTTTTTTCTTTAAGACGTTCTAGGATGTAGTGGTTTTCATTTGCTTTTCCTTGATGACTAATAATGTTGAGCACTTTTCATGTGCTTCTTTGTCACCTAGAAGTCTCCTTTCATGAAGTGTCCATGTAAAGCTTTTGCTCATTTTTGAAATTGTGTTTTCTTATTATTGAATTCTAAGAGCTCTTTACATATTCCAATGACAACTTCTTTATCACTTAAATGTTTCACAAACATTTTTCTCCCAGTCTTTGGTTTTTCATTCTCCTAATAGCATCTTTTAGAAAGCAGAAGTTTTTCATTTTGTTTAAGTCTGGTTTATCAATTTTTCTTTAAGGATCATGCTTGCCTTGAATAAAGACAGTTTCACTTCTTCCTTCCTAATATAAACGCCAATTTTTTTCTTGCCTTATTGCACTGGCTAAGCCTTCTAATACAATGTTGAATAGAAGTGACGGGACCATGTATTCTTTGTCTCGTTCCTCATCTTAGAGGGAAAGCATTCAGTCTCACCATTAAGTATGATGATAGCTGTAGGTTTTTCATGGATGGTCCTGATCTGGTTGAGGAAGTTCTTTTCTACTGCTAGTTTGCTTAGTTTTTAATCAGGAAAGCATGTTGTATTTTTGTCAAAAGTTTTTTTCTGCATCTGTTAAGATGCTCATATGATATATTTTGTTAAGATTGTGAAGTATATTAATTTTCTAATGTTAAGTCAATCTTGCCTTCCTGGAATAATTGATTATGATTTTTTTTTTCTTTTTATATATTGTTGGATTTGGTTTGCTGAAATTTTGTTTGGAATTTTTCTCTCTATGGACCTGAGGGATGCTGGTCTATAGTTTTCTTATTGATGGCTTTGTCTAGTTTCAGGATCAGAGTATTAGAATAACACTGGCCTCAGAATGATTTCAGAAGATTCTCTCTCCTTCAGTTTTCTGAATCAGTATAGAATTGGTATTTTGGGTGTGCCTGGTGGCTCAGTCCGTTAGTGTCCAACCTTTGATCTCGGCTCAGGTGGTGATCTCATGGTTCATGAAATCTGTGCTATCAGCACAGAGCCTGCTTGGGATTCTCTCTCTCCCTCTCTCTTTGCTTCTCCCCTGCTTGCTTGCTCCTATGTTTATTTTTGAACTTCAAAAATAAACAAATTAATAATCCTTATATTAAAAAAAAGAACTGATTTTTTTTCTCCTTTAAATATTTGTGAAATTTACCAGTGAAGTTATCTAACCCTGGAGTTCTTTTAGGGAGAAGTTTTAAGCTAGAAATTCAATTTAGATACTGGGCTATTCAGGTGATCTATTCTTATTAAATGAGCTTTGGTAGTTTATCTTTCAAGGAATTTGTCCATTGCACCCAAGTTTTCTAATTGGTATTTATTGTTCACTGTTGACATTGACAAAGTTGCTCACAATATTCCCTTATTATCCTTTTCTCAACCTGTAAAATCTGTAGTGAGGTCACCTCCTTCATTGCTAATATTGGTAATTTGTGTCTCCTCTTTTTTTCCTGATCCATGTGGCTAAAGGTTTATCAGTACGATTGATAGTCTCAATGAACTACCTTTTGGCTTCATTGATTTTCTTCACTGTTGTGCTGCATTATATTTTGTTAATTTCTGCTCTGGTCTTTACTGTTTCATTTCTTCTGCTTATTTTGGGTTTCATTTGCTTTTCTTTTTTCCAGTTCCTTAAGGTGGAAGCTGAGACTATTGACTTGAGATCTTCCAAGCACTGATTTACTGGAGTCCCACGAATTTTGATATGTTGTTTTCATTTTCATTCCATTCAATATACATTCTAGTTTTCCTTTTGTATTTTTATTTGACCATGGGTTATTCAGAAGGGTGTTGTCTAGTTTCAAAATATTTGGAGATGTTCCAAGAATCTTTCTGTTATTGACTTCTAACTTAATTCCATTGTGATGAGAGGACATATTTTTTATGACTGGACCCTTTTAAAATTTATTGTGACTTGTTTTGTAGCCCAGAATATGGCCTATTTTGGTAAATGTTCCATGTGCATTTCAAAAGAATGTACATTCTGCTATTGTTGGATGGAGTGTTCTATAAATATCAATTAGGTCAAGTTGATTGATGCTGGTGTTTTTCTTCTATACCCTTGATTATGTTCTACCTGACAATATCATTTATTAAGAGAGAATATTAAAATCTCCTGCTATAATTGTGATTTGCTTATTTGTCCTTGCCATTCTGTCAGGTTTTGCTTCACATATTTTGAAACTCTGTCATTAGGTGCATAAATTTTCAGAGTTAAGTCATCTTGATGAGTTAACCCTTTATGATATGGAATGATATTCTTTTTTTTTTTTTGAAATGATATTCTTTATACCTGGCAACATTCTTTGCTCTGAAATCTCCTTTTTCTGATGTTAATCTCTTTTCTTTTTTTCTTTCTTTCTTGCTTTCTTCTTTTGTTTCACAACTATTTGTAATTTAATATATCATGGAGATCTTTCCAAGTCATAGACCTCTCTTTTGAAACATAATCGACATATAATGTCTTATAAGTTTCATGGTATAACATATTGATTCAATCTGAAACGGTCACTACATTAAGTCAACATCCATCATCTCACATCGTTACAGTTTTTTTTCTTGTGTTGAGAACTTTTTTTAAATGTTTACTTTTGAGAGAGAGAGTGCTACTGGGGAGGAGCAGAGAGAGGGGGACAGAAGATCCAAAGTGGGCTCTGTACTGACAGCAGTGAGCCAGATACAGGGCTTGAACTCATGAACCATGAGATCATGACCTGAGCCAAAGCTGAATGCTCAACCAACTAAGCCACCCAGGTGCCCCTTTTGTTTTGAGACCTTTTGGATCTACTCTCTTAGCAACTTTCAAACATACAATACAGTATTATTAATTACAGTTATAGCCACTGCTTTCCATTACATTCCCAGGTCCATCTTTCTTTTGATTAGTGTTAGCATGGTATATCTTTTTCTACCCTTCTACTTTTTGACATCTGTGTATTTTCTTTGCCTGAGGTCACACAGCTTATGTCGTACAGTGGTGGAGATAGAATTATGAACCCAGGAAAGCTGTCTCTCTAAACTGTGCTCTTGACTTCAATGATATATGATCTCCTAAAGGTTGTTCTGAACCTATCTACTTTTCTTCTTCTCCAACCCCCATCCCCATTCAAGACCACCTCTCTCTCTCTGAAACCTATGTCAGGGCAGAATGGAAAACTTTTCCTTTAGATTCATAACTAAGGCCTATGAACTAAACTGACAGATTAACAAGAAAAAAGATTTTTATTCAAGTACTACGCAGTTAGAATGCAGGAGCTTATAGGGGAAGCAGAGGAGGAGAAGGTACTTACTTACAAGGAAAACAAATGACTTTTAGGAAAGATAAATGGCCCTACACAACAGATGAGAAATATTACTGATGGTTTTGGGAACATGTCAGGGTTTATCAGATGATACAAGCCAATCTCTCTCTGGTTCTCCTGGGGAGGGGATTTAGGACAACAGGGTTATTTGGGGAGGGCTGCTTTTAGACAGATAAAAGAGTTCAGGAAAGAGACTCTTTTCAGCTCAAAATAATTCTCATGCCACATGGCATGTTCTGGACTCTTTCATCTATAGTGGCCCCTGGCTCATCTCCCTGCTTCCTCTTGTACTCACTCCAGTCCCTTCTCTCCTTGCCTACTAGAGTGATCATTTCAAACTGCATCTATGACTATCTCGACCCCATGGCAGCCCCCACTCTTCTCCCTGCTTTGGATGCTCCCCAAAGCTCCAATGATGAAAACAAATCCCTGACAAGGTGTGCAGGGTCCTGCCCCCCTCTCTCACCAGGCTGTGCCCAGGTCCTCCTGAGGGCTCCTTCAACAGAGGCATTTTCATATGCTGATCCACTTGACCACCTTTTCCCCCCGGGTCATACTCCTAACTTCATTTTCCTAGGAAGGCCCACTGTTCTTGGACAAGGTAATTTCCCCCATCGTAAGCTTTCTGAGCCCCATGACCTTAACTGTCCAGCATTGGGTGAGGTGGATGTGGGCCCTGCTCTGGCAGGCAGGGACCACATAGATATCGGTGCACATGTGTGTCATAAGTGACTCACGTATGTCTGGCATATGGTGGACACTCAGAACATGTGTTAGGAATGGATATGGAAATGAGGCATCCAAGGAAAGAAGGGCCAGCTGAGGGATGAGGTGAGACTTAGGGCAGGACTTTCAAACTTTCATTGTGTGGAGATACTCTTAGCACCTGGAGAAGACAAAGGATCCCTGCTTAGAGCCATCTTTTGAAATGTTTAAAATAATACACTGCATTACAAAAGAGAACTAATATTGAAACACAAATATCAATATATAAAAATATGACACACTTGAGATGAAAAAGAAATAAATACAATTTCTATTTGGCCTTGCTTTTTTATCCAACCTGACAATCTCTACCTTTTAATTAAAGCATTTTGACTTTTTTTTCACCTCAGAGAAATGCATGAAATTTTTTTGTGTGATCTGGTTTGGTTTTAATTGTGGTAAAATACACATAACAGAATTTAACATCTCAACCATTTAAAGTATACAGTTCAGGAGTGTTAACAGTGTCACACTGTTATGCAAACAATCCCAGGACTTTTTCATCTTGCAAGACTGAAAGTCTATTCCCAGAAGCAATAAGGCCTTATTTTCCCTTCCCCCAGCTCCTGGCAATTGGTGGCAAGCACTAATTGTTTCTGAGTTTGGCTACTCTAGTAACCTCATATGAGTGAAATTCGACAGTATAGACCATTAATTTTTAATGTGATTATTAACACAGTTAATATTATTATTACACAGTGTATACACAACCATATTATTATATACACAGTGTATAATAATATCACTTTGCATATAGTATAAGTACTTGACTTTCTATGTCCATTTCTCCCCTCCTGGCCTTTATGCTTTTGTTGCCATACTTTTTCACTTACACGTGTGTAATAAACCACATTTTTTTGGTTTAAGCAGTTATCTTTGAAAGAGATATACACAATTAAAAGTATGTATATATGTATGTATGCATGTCTCCATGTAATTACCTTTTCCAGTGCTCTTCATTCCTTAGGGGAGACCCATGTTTCTATCTGGTATCATCTTCCTCCTACCTGAAGGACTTCCTTTAACATTTCTTTCTTTTTTTTTTTAGGTTTATTTATTTATCCTGAGAGAGAGAAACAGAGAACGAGAGAGAGAGCATGAGTCAGGGAGGGCAGAAAGCAAGAGAAAATAACAAGCAGGCTCCACACTACCAGCGTGTGATGCCAAGAACCACGAGATCATGACCTGAGCTGAAAGAAAGAGTTGGATGCTCTACCAACTGAGCCACCCAGATGCCCCTCCTTTAATATTTCTTATAGTGTAGTGCTGCTGGTGATGAATTCTGTCAGCTTTTGTATGTCCGAAAAGATCTGTATGGTACATTTCTTCATTTCTGAAGATACTTTTGCTGGGTATAGGATTTTGATTGACAGGTTTCTTATTTTCTTTTTGGTACTTAAACTATTTTGCTTCCTTGGCTTCCCACTTGTATGGTTTCCAGTGAGAAATCTGCAGCTATCCTTATATTTGTTCCTCTGTATGTAATGTGTCTTTTTTTCTCAAGCTGTTTCTAAAATGTTCTCTTCACCGCAAGTATTGAGCAACTGGATCAAATGCACATTAGTGTAGTTCTCTTCAGGTTTCTTGTACCTGGGGCTCATTGAGATTCTTGGATGAGTAAGTGTAGAGTTTCATCAAATTAGAAAAATTTTGGCCATTACTTCTTCAAATTTTTCTGTACTCTCGCCTTTTTTCAGAGTCTCCAATTATGTATATATTAGGCTGTTTGAAGTTGTCCCATGTGCACTGATGGTTTTTTCTTTTTCCTTTTTTTTATTTGAAAGAGAGAGGGAGGGAGCATGTGCTTGAGTAGGGGAGGGGCAGAAGGAGGAAGAGAGAGAGAGAGAGAGAGAGAGAGAGAATCTTAAGTAGGCTCTATGTTCAGTGTGGACATGACCTGAGCTGAAATCAAGAGTTGGACACTCATCCAACTGAGCCACCCACGTACCCCACTTTTTTCATTTTTTAAACCTTTTTCCCCTTGTATACTTTTCAGTAACTTCTATGTTATGCTTCCTGTTCACTAAATTGTTCTTTTGCAAAATCTGATCTGCTGTTAATCTCAGGGAGCATAATTTTCACCTCACTTATTATATTTTTTACCTCCAAAGGTTTGGTTTGCATCTTTTTAAAGTCATACATGTTTCTGAACAGATGGCATACAGTTATAATAGTTGGTTTCACATCCTGGGCTGCTAATTATAACATCTGTGTCCATTCAGGTCAATTTTGATGGATTTATTTTTTAATGTGTATTTATTTATTTTTGAGAGAGAGAGAGCCGTGCAAGTGGGGGAATGGCAGAGAGAGAAAGGGAGATGGAGGATCTGAAGCGGGCTCCTTGCTGACAGCAGAGAGCCCAACACAGGGCTCAAACCCACAAACTATGAGAGCATGACCTGAGCCAAAGTCAGACACTTAACTGATGGGCCACCCAAGTGTCCCTTGATTGATTTCTTTTTCTCATTATGAGTCATATTTTGCATGCCTGATAATCTTTGTTTACATTCCAGACATTGTTAGTTTTACCTTGTTGGTGCTGGATATTTTGGTATTTCTATAAATACTCTGGCACTTTGTTATGGGAGTCCATTAGATTACTTGGAAATAGTTTGATCCTTTTAGTCTTACTTTTTTTTTTTTTAATTTATTATTTCTAGGAGAGAGAGAGAGAGACAGCGTGAGCAGGGGAGGGTCAGAGAGAGGGAGTCACAGACTGAAACAGGCTCCAGGCTCTGAGCTGGCAGTCAGCACAGAGCCCGACGCGGGGCTCGAACCCACGAACCGCGAGATCATGACCTAAGCGAAAGTCAGATGCTTAACCGACTAAGCCACCCAGGCACCCCTAGTCTTACTTTTAAGAGCTGTTAGGCAGGGGTGCCTGGCTGGCTCATTTAGTAAAGCATGTGACCCTTGATCTCAGAGTCATGAGTTCAAGCCCCATGTTGGGCACAGAGCCTACTCAAAATAAAAAAATAAATAAAACAAAATCTTTGAAAAAGAGGCAGAGAGAGGGGAAAAATTAGTTACGACTAGAGCAGTGTTTAGTGTAGGGCTAATTCTTCCCTACTACTGATGTGCTGCTCATCGAGTATTCTATCTAATCCTCCATGATTGATACAGAATTCCAGTCTGGCTAGGGGAAAGGACTCTGTTCCCAGCTCTTGGTGAACACCTAGGATTGTTCTCTAATCCTTTCAGATGGTTCTTTCCCAGGTCACAGGTAGTTTCCTCCCATACATGGATCTATCATGCTGAATACCTGAGGGAGAACCCTCTCTAGATCTCCAGATCTCTGTGTGACTCTCTCCTCTTCAGTACTGTGACCAGCAAATTCTGGCCACCTTGTTCTCCCCAGACCTTTGTTCTGTCCCCAAACAGATCATTCTCAACTCAGAGAATTTGCTAAGCTCTGCCTGGATTCTTTCTCCGTGCTGCAGCCACCTGGAAACCCTCCTAAGACAGTAAGCTTGGGCAACTATGGTCTTTA
This sequence comes from Crocuta crocuta, assembly GCF_008692635.1. NCBI lineage: Eukaryota > Metazoa > Chordata > Mammalia > Carnivora > Hyaenidae > Crocuta > Crocuta crocuta. Next base: position 3,455,400 of record NW_027528611.1, on the reverse strand, counting down.
CATCATTTTCCAATCTCTCAGCAACTGTCTTACTGCCTGAAATGGTTTGAAAACCACTTTTCCATATGTTTTATCTGGTCGGTTGCTTGGTTAGTTGTTTCAGGAAGGAGAATAAATCCAGTCCCTGCTGTTCCATCTTGTTCTGGAAGCAAAATGCCTTCTTTCTCTTCAAGTTCTTTCTTTTTTTTTTTTTTTTCTACTTCAAGCTCTTTCTTATCTTATGTTGCATCTAGAACAGTGCCTGGCACATGGTTGGTTCACTCAGTGAATGCTTCTTGAACTAATTACTTTTTGTAAGTGGTGATATCCAAGGAAACGTTTGTTTAGAAATTCAGTTGTTGGTAACTGGGTTAATTTTTTAAATGTTCAGGGGCTCCTGGGTGGCACAGTTAGTTAGGTGTCTGACTTCAGATCAAGCTCAGGTTGTGATCTCGCAGTTAGTGAGTTCAAGCCCCACGTCAGGCGCTGTGCCTGGAAGCAGAGCCTGGAGCCTGCTTCGGATTCTGTGCCTCCCTCTCTCTTTGCCCTTCCTCCACTAATGCTCTGTCCCTCAAAAAGAAATAAAAAACATTTTTTAAATAATAAAAATAAATAAAATATTCAATAGCAAATTCTTGTAATTGTTACTCAGATGAAGACCAAATCCATTTATGGAATTGCATGAAGGCAGATTAAAACGTTTTTGGAAACACACCATACAGCAATGTTTTTGAAATGCTTGCTTCATGTGGACCTGCTTTTATCTCTTTATTTTAGATCATTTTCTAACCTACAGAAAATGACAAATATGAGATCAACACATTTATATCAGAATCCATGTTTACTATAGCTACCAGTCTCCTTGAATGCCTGGCCTATGGTAAATACTCAATACATATTCAAAGAATAATTGAACTGAATAGAATGCTTTTGGGGAGAATACTTTTTACTTACCAAACAATATTATTTTATTTCAATAGCATCTATCAGATATACCCATCCTCCCCTTTCATTTTATTTAACATAATTGAATTAAAAAAAATGTTTTAATGTTAATTCTTGAGAGAGAGCGAGCGGGGGTGGGGGAGGGATGGGCAGAGAGAGGGAGACACAGAATCCAAAGCCAGGTCTGAGCTGTCAGCACAGAGCCCGACGTGGGGCTTGAACACATGAACCGTGAGATTGTGATCTGAGTTGAAGTCAGCAGCTGAACCAGCTGAGCCACCCAGGCGCCCCTGTGTCCTCCCCTTTCAAAAGCTATCTCATAAGAGATCTATTTACAATAGATCCCTGCCTCTTCTGGTCTCTTCACAATAAGCCCTGTTGCCCTTACTTTGTAGCATTGTTTTGTCAGACGAAGTTAACACAAATCAATAGTTCTTTCTCTATAAGAAAAGCCAACATTTTGATTTGGAAATCTTAATTGACGAGGTTTGGCTTGTAGTCTTGAAAGCATCAGACTTGCATAATACTTTGACTTCTAGCTTAATTCTTGTGGATTCTCGGGGCTCTAGTCCCTTGCCTGGAGCTCTGCTCCCATCTGTCATGCCTTTCTGTGGTCCAGCCGAATCTGGCACGTCTTTCAAGCCCAGCTTAAGCCTTCCTTCCTCTGTGAAGCTTTCTCCTGTCACAGCAATCTCACCTTCTGGCCCCTCCTTAGAACTGTATTCTTTTCCATTCACTTGGTACCTCATCAAGCACACTCCTTGTTATATCTTTTGTGTTTATGTGGGAACGTCTGTCTCAACCTGCTTGTAACCACCTTCAGAACAGAGCCCCACATGTGCTTAGCACAGGAATAATAATAGCAGCAACCAACATTTATTGAGTACATACTATGTGCCAGTGGTTGTTCTAAGAGCTCTTTATGCGTGACCTCAGTGAATCCTCACCTCACTCTAGGGGCACCTGGGTGGCTCAGTCGGTTGAGCGTCCAACTCTTGGTTTTGGCTCAGGTCATGATCTCACAGGTTCCTGAGTTCAAGCCCCACATCAGGCTCTGTGCTGGCAGCACGGAGCCTGCTTGGGATTCTCTATCTTCCCCCCTCACTCTCTGCCTCTCCCCTGCTCATGCTGCCTCTGTCTCTCAAAACAAATAAATACACTTAAAAAAAAATCCTCACCTCACTCTAAAGGAGGGGTGCTAACACTATGCCACTTCCCAGGTGAGGAAACTGAGGCCAGGAGAGTTAGGTCACTTGTCCAGGGTGGCCACAGAGTGAGGATTCAAATCCAGCATGCTGAGCCTTCAACTTTGTGCTGTGCCGTGGCCCTGGGGGTGCAGCAGTGGCTAATACATGCCCTTTGAATGAATGCAGACCTCCAGGTCTGGCCCATGCAGGAGGGAGACGTCCCGCAGAGGCTCTGTTCTGTTACTCTCACAGCCTTGCTGTTTCCCGTCACCAGCCCTGTACTGTTGCTGTTGTTTTAGGAGCAAGATCCTGTGTGGTCCAGGAGGAAAAAAGATGCCTACACCCCTCTCCTGCCTTCCTCCCTTGCAGGTTGGGCAAAGAGCAAGTTGGGACAATTCTTCCTGCCACCTCGTAGCTCTCAGAGCCAGCCAGCAAACCTGCACAGGGAGAAGCCGAAAGGGACTTGGGGGGCTTGGGGGGAGGGGTAGCACCATCCTCAGGATCACTGCTTCCTGGGCCCTGTGCTTCCCAAGGCTCAGTCAACCGGATATGCCTTTAGCTTGCCGGAATTTGGCCGGATTTACGGAGATAAGATCACTCTGACCCTTAATTCCCCGATGTAATTTATGGGCTCGCCTCTTGTGTGCCGCAACACGTCTGGCTCTACGAAATCTCGTAATTATTTATGTAAACACGGCATCCCACCTTTGTGGATTATAATTGGACTTGAACAGCAAGAAGTCCGGACTTACATAGTTGGGGCTGTGCTGAAACCCTTCTTTTGAAAACTCTCACCTGAGTCTTTGAAATCTTCCCTGTGTCTCATGGATAGCTTTAACCAGACCAAACACATTTTTTTTTTCTTCTTCTTCTTCCTCCATCAGCAGGCCTGGGCAAATTTATTCCCAAACACCACCAGGTTTTGTGGGATCTCTCAGCAAATGGGGTAAAGATACCCCAACCGTCTTGGCTGGACCCAAGCTGCGAGGACATGAGCCCTCATTGTCTGTTGGAACATGAATTTTATACCCCCACTAAGAATAAACAGGATTAGGAATTTAATGCTGTTTGGAAAAGAGGAGAGGTGACTGGTGAAAGAGAAAGGTCTTTGCTTTTTATTCATGCTGCGAGTTCCCCAGGAACCCTCGCTGTACACACACACACACACACACACACACACACACACACACACTCACACACACACACTCACACACACATGAGAGCCAGGAGGATTAGGGGAAAGAAAATGAGCTGATTGAACCAGATGGTTCGGGAAGCCCTCCCAGGAGGCCACTGGGGTGGATGAATCTGCATCCTTAAATAACATTAATTTCTGAAAGGCCCAAATTGTTTCCTAAATTACTGCACTGAACTCTTAGCTTTCATCTATTTTCATGGCACCTCTCCGGGTGGAAGGCAGGAGCCAGCCTTGGGGAAATTCCTCATCCTCGGTGCAGCTGGTGAGGAATCAGTTTCCTAAAGGAAAGAAAAATCTTTAAGAATCAAGGTGCGTCGGAAAACGGACTCCGACAGAGACACCACCCCGGAGTGATCCGAACAAACCATCCAGTTCTAATGCCAGCTGGGACACTCATTTCCTCAGTAGCCAGGGGCAAACCAATTAACCTCAGTATCCCCATCTGTAAAATGGGGTTAATAATGCTTACCTGCTGCAGGAGCGCTGTGAGGTTTTAATTGGGTAATGGTTGTGGAGCCCTTTGATGTAGTAAATTTTATTAACTTCCAAGGGATTCCCTGAGGCCAGAAAAAGCAGTTAAAACCCAAGAAAGAAGAAAGGCATTGAAACGCAAAGCTCGGTTAAGTCTTCACCTCCAGCTCTAATTTCAGAGGTGTAGAGCCTGGCTGTCCACGTGTGCACAGAAAGCGAGGTCCTGGACTGAGGCCGTTTGAATGGCCGGCATTTGGGAAGGGAGATCCTGAAAACCGTCTCAGAAGGAGCCCAGATTTCTGATCGATATTGGAGGGTAAAGGTAAACAAATAGCCTCACTTGATCAAACCGGGATCATTCTTTGTCCCTCCTAAGGTTCTTTTCCAAGAGTAAGTCTCCAGTAAGGGAATTATTTTGGTGTTAATCCAAGGTCCTTGGAACTGAATTTAGAAACCCCCAGCTTCTGGCTTCCTGCTTCCCAACAATTAAATAAAGAGAGAACTCAAGGTCTGGCCTCCAGCCAAGGTTCCTGACCAGAGAAGGGATGGGGAGCAGCATCGGCCAAGGGTCAGAGAACTGGGGCTTGTGCGAGTTCCATCACTCACAGCCAGGTGCACCGGCTTACATGACTAGGCCAGCTCTGTGCCTCAGTCTCCCACTTGGTAAAAATGACTTTAGTCAGACATCTTTGCCTTGAGGGCCCAAATAATTAAGATTTGGGATGTGAAGTGCACTAAATCATAAGGCATGCTCAAAGTGTTAACTGTTATGATTCAGGACAAACGCCTGAATCTCTCCTCTAGCAATTTTTAAAAATCTTAGTTATCAGATGATTATACTCCAAGTCAACCCTTTAAGCACAAGAAATGCCTTCTTCCTCTACTGATCTCCTCCAACACATACTCAGTGCCCACTAACCACTCAACACAATTGGGATCAGCTATAAGGACACAACTCACTAGGCTGACCAACTCGTCCCGGTCTTCCTGGGGATGACTGGTCATCCCACTGGGTCCTCGGGCTGGTGAGAGTGTTGTTACCAGTTCCTTACAAGCAGCTATTGACCCAACATCAGCCTGTTAAGGGAAAAAGAGGGACCACAGTGTGGCCGAGGAGCACTGAATAGGGAGTCTCATGCCCCAGCTCTCGTTCCTGGCTCTACTGCTATCCGTTGACCTCAGGTCAGACCTGTGGCCTCAGCTTTCTCACCTGTAAAGGGAGGGGATGTGATGTGACCCCCCTTTCACCGCTTCCTCCAGAGAAAAAGGCCACAATAAGTTGCCCAGAAGCTTGCCCAGCCTCCCGGGGCGGAGGGGGTAGAGGTGGAGATGCTCTGTGGTTTGCAACAAAAGAGGCCAGTGGTGGGAACATGCTGGAGACCCCAGTCTCTGCTGGTGGGGTTCAGCCCCCAGTTCCCACTGAGTCCTTTACTACCCTTTCTCTGTGAGCAGCAAACTCATGGCTTCAGATGTGGGTGTTCTAAACAGCTGATATACATATCATGATATACCTGGTTCTTGAGCATATTATACCCCTGAGATTCCAAACTTCTCTTTTCCAAGGCTACGTTAGATTCAAGTTTGCCAAAATGGAGCACCAAATCCAAAAATTAAAACAATTTCAAAGACCTGCACTGTTTCCCTTATCCCAATTTACTAAGCTACACTTTTTTTTTTTTGGTGTGGTTTTCTGTAATTGTGTTTTATTGTACAATATAAAGGTAAAGAAAATTCTCTGCTGTTAACAGAATTAAAACCACATTAATTATACACATGCTTTGTCTTTGCTGCCCAGATTCTCCAGCTGGACCACTGCTTGCCTTTCCCCTTTGTCTGAGCCAGGTAGACAGGGAAGATAAGCAGGATTGGATTGTTTTAGGGGGCTGATTCTTTTAAAGTTGCCCTTGATAGGAGCTTAAATTAACAAAAGCAATCTTCTCGTGACAGATCAGAACCTGGTCTTTGTAGCATTTAAAAAAAAAAAAAAACCTACATTGGGAAGAAATGGGAAACAATGATTGAATCAAAGCCACCCTTCGCAGCCTCCCCCCACCCCCCTCTGCCCCATCTGAAAACAGCCCTATTTCAATTTCACCGCTGAGCTCAGCCTGCCTGCTCCAGACGTCCAGACCTCGCACTCTATAAATCGTCTCTGCCCTTGCCCTAGAGTTGCTGACTATATGTATTTTGGGGCCCGGCATTAATTCCCTCATCCTTGGCTGGTGACATTAAGATTTGTAACTGATAGAATGTGTTTTTAATGTATTTCCTGCAGGTTACTATTAAAGAAATCTAATTCTTCTGAACTTGCAAAAGGTTCTGCTTCCATTTTAAAAAAAAGCGGGAGGGGGGAGGGGAGTGGGTATTACGGGAAGAATTTTCCTGCAGCCTCCAGAAGGGCTGAGTGGCCAGAGGGGTCTGGGGGCTCCGAATCTCTCCCTGGCTCTGCCACTCACCCTTCCTCCTCCCGCCAGCCTGTTCTCTCTGCGTCTTCGTTTTCCTAGGTACGAAACGAGGATAAATATTTGTCTACGAGATGAGGGTGTTGTAAGGATTAATTGGTTGGTGCTTCGGGAAGTGTTTGAAGATGAAAGAGGCTCTCTGCAGATGCTAAGTAAACTCATAATGTGTCTGGTTTTAATGAGCCAGGTGAAGCCAGTGGGAGTGGCTGGAGATTAACTGTGCCTAGTCCAGAGCCTGCCTGCCTGGGCTACATGCAAACTGGGTGGAGCTCCCCGATGGCTCCTGGCTCCAGGCACACTGGTCTCTATAAATACGTGCGAAGGAACTGAACTGGGATTTAACCCAGACTCTCGCGTCGCAGAGAGCAGGGCCTCAGACTTCCCAAAGCGTGCTTACTATCATCCTGGCACATGGCCTGGGCAAGCACATGGCCTTTCCAAATCTCAGTTCCTTGTTTGTCAGTGGGGATAGTCAGAGTCCCCACCTCCTAGGGCTCGATATGAGGGTTTATCATAAACATGGCCAACAGCAACTGAGAACTTGCTAAGTGTCAGACAGTCTCTCGGCACTTGACACTTGAGAACCCACTCCGCTCTCGCCCCAATCTGATGAAGGAGGGACTACTGTTATGATCCCCATTCTAGTAGTGACAGAACTGAGGCACAGAGGGGTAACCTGGTACTTACACAAGGCTCAAGTTCTTTTCTTTTAACCCTTCTGCCTCCCTCCTCAGGGTCCCAGTTCTTGAACGCAAGCTACACCACCGCTCACGAAGTGCAATACAGTGTGTTACACTTAGCAGAGTGATGGACACATCCTAAGTGTGTAACAAACGGGTTGTCTGAGGAGTCCTCAGACTTTGCCTGATTTTCCCAGCCGCCAAAGAAGATGCCCCCGGGTGGGGGGTGGGGGTGGGGGGAGTGGCTCGTGATCCAGGACAGGCTCTGGGAATGCAGGAGCCAGGAGGGAAGGGACCAGAGCAGGCAACTGACAGGGGCTCAGAACTACGGGAGTATGCCAGGTGTGTGCGTACCCAGCCAACCCGCTAGTTACAGGAAAGTGTAAGTCTGGGCCTGTTCAGGGCGGTCACATATCAGGACCCATGATACGATGTCAAAAGTTTTCATGCCAAATCCTGGTATCTCACAGGCTATCGGAGCTATGAGGTTTGAGTTCTGGGAACTTCCAGAATTGTGCCACAGTTTAGGAGGGAGGTAGCTTGGAAGGTGTCGGCTGCATAGCTGCTATTTCAAGGAATCAACAAACCTAGGGATCAGAATGAAGCAAAAATAAGACTCTGGACCAAGCAGTCCTTTGACTCCACAGAAGGAGCCAGAGGAGAAACCGAAGCCCACGGAAGAATGATTCCACACCCCCACGATGTGACATCACAGCCCAGGCCCTGCTGTACAGGTAAAGGAACCAGCTAACACACAGGCTGGGGAAGCCTCTCGTTAAAACCAAATATCTTCAACAGCTGTTGCTGGTGAGGGAAATGTGGAAATGGAGTTTTGCTTCAATATTATGTTATTTTGAAAAATCTAATGTGAAATTCCCTATATAAAAAAAGGGTTGATTCTACACTGAAATTGGTTGGCGTTCCCTCCCCCACATGTTGACTAAGGCCTTGGAAAACAAACTTCCTGGTAGATCCTGATTCAAATCGTTCGGGAGCAAATGCTTCAAGGTACAATCCCTGAGCTGTGAGCAGAAGGGTCTGGCCAAGAAAAACCCTGGGTCTGTGTTTATGAAAAGGCAAACAGATCCCAAAGGGAGACCCAAATCCTAGCTGGCTTTGAGCACAGGCCCTCCAGGGAAGAACACGTGGATCTGACGGTCTGAGCACAGCTTCTCTGGGACCCCAGCTGGCCCCATGTTAGAGCCATTCTCAGAAACACAGAGAGGAGCAGCATGGAGCCTTCTCGGTGAGCACCCGCTAAATGCTGTGTGGCTCACTGCATTGACCTACGAAGCATGTGCGTATATTCCTACCACGCGGTCCCTTCTTTCAATGCAGAAACAGGTTAAGCGGAGTGACCTATGTCCCAGTTTGCCCCAAAGAGTCTCCGTTTATGCTGCTGTCCTCATACAATTAATGAGAGCTTTCCCCCTCCATTCTCAAAAGTGACCCCATTTAGATGATAAATTATATGGACTTCCTAGGTTAGGAGAATAGCTCAAATTTGCACAGCCAGGGAGTGGCAGAGCTGGGATTCGAACCCGGGTTTTCCTCTGTTCGAAAAGCAGACTCTGAGGAGGGAGCTCCTCCTCATTCACAAATGACAGACCTTCAGGGGTGTTCACTGCAAAGCGCGGGGCAGCCCTTGCAGAGCCGCATGACTGCTCCCCTCCTCCGACCCAGGGCCTCCAGGAGCCTGTCTTGTGTGTCTCTGTGCAGAAGAAGCACACCAGTGGCGTCAGGCTCAGCAGACAAAACACACGCCCTCACCAAAACCCACTTTGGTCTGTTTGTTTTGTCTGCGGAGTGTGTTTCTACCCGCGCCTCCACGATAAAAATGCAAGAGCCGGCTTCCCCATTTGGACCACCAGCCCAGCTTCCGGGCCCTAGCCTTCAAGCCAGGGCAGCTCTAGCCCACCCCGCTAGGAGGGCCTCCTGTCCTCGGAAGGCTGCCCCTGGGGCGCACCCTCAGCCATCTTTCCCTGGCTTCTGTTTCTCCAACGCTTGCCTCTGGGACACTCGGGGTTTGCCTGTCATCCCAGGTTCCTGTGCAACAGCTGTTTATGGTTCAGGACCATAGAAACAACCCAATCCAAGCTCATTTTCACCAGTGATGGAACTGAGGGCCCAAGGAGTCAAGGGCATAGGCCCAAGGAGTCAAGGGCATAGGCCAAGAAGCCAAAAGACCAGGTGTCCCAACCCTCAAGCCAGGTTGGTCCTCAGGTGGGCCAGCCGCTGCCCAGTATAAGATAGTTCTAGTAACACCAGGAGACATCGTTCATATGATGAGGCTGGTTGTGTGCCTGAGACCAAGATGTACCTGCCTGACCCGGCCCCTCAGACCTTGAATCTGCCAAAATCTCAGTCTTAGCAGCAGGGTCCGTCACTCAACTGCCTATGAATCTGCCTGCCTGCCTCCCTGCCGGGTGGTTCTGCAAACACACACCCAAGGTCAGAGAAATCACCCCTCTGGAGGGGCCTGTGGTCCTCAGGCAGCTGGTTACTAGAAGCATCTTCCTCTTGCACCGAGTGGAAGACGATTTCCTTTCACCTGTTAGGCTTAGTTCCTCTCAAAGACCCAGTGCAGTAACCCCACTTCTCCCGAACATCCTTAAAATAGTTGAGGACTCACAATCACTGCTTTCTGTTATTCTTCCTATGATGTTGTTTTGGCTTCAAAAAAGGTGAAGAAACCCCTAACCTGAAGCCTGCCTCTGCCTTTTCACCTGCTGTGTGGCCGTGAATAAGTCACGTTAATGTCTCTGAACTTCACTTTGTGTGCGGGAAATATGGGGAGATCATGACAGTGTTTTCTTCTTTGGATATTTTGAAGGCGATGATGAGGCAATCCATATAATTAACTTGCGAGGCCCAGCATCTAGGGCAGGAAGCATTTATAAATGGTAACACTACCCATTTTCTTCAACTTCGTTCTCTATTTCTCTAAACGCAGCACCAAAGCTTTAGTTCCTCTGGAAGCCACATCACACAACTAACTCTTACCAACTAAAACCCAGGTCCTTTGTTCACACATGGAGCTGCGGAGGATGGTCACCCGTGAGCTGCCATCCTCACAAACTTGCTTTGTTCTCTCCCTCCCAGGGGAGGCTGGCAGCTCCTTGGATCCTATTTCATCCTAGGAGAGGCTGTCTATCTTCGGGGGGCATCAGGACGACTCTTTGGGATCTGAGATTCACAGAGCAGGGGAGACATAACCACGTGAAAGCCACAAAAGCTCAACCACGTGAGGCTGCAGCCTGCCTCCGTTTGCTTTTTCCCATTGCGGGTCCATAAAAGCCTGCCCGGCTGCCCAGTGAGGTGACCCCTTTAAGCCTGCTGGGTCCGTGTTGACGCTCCGCCCACAATTGTCTGCGGGGGAGCCCCTGTGCCCCTTTTGAAGTGCAGCGGAGTGGAGTGTAATCTTAAGTGAGCTGGAACACGTTTCCACAAAGCAGCTTCCCGGCCAGGGGCCTCCTTTCGGCAAAGCCATTAACATGGGAAGCGGAGCTGGGGTTGATCTCTCCTGTCTGCCCGCCCCCCCCTTTCCTTGGCCCTTCCCTTCCGCTGGGCTGACCTTTGATCACAGGACCTGTTGCTCAAAGCGATAGCTCCATCGGACCCCTTTGTTTTACAGATCTGGAAACTGAGACCCAGAGAGGGGAAGCCACTTGCCTGAGGTCACACAGCTAGTGAGGGGCACAACCAGGGCTGGGAGGCCCCTTGTCCACACTGGCCAGGCCCTCCCTCAGGCAGTACAGAGTGGAACGTTCCCAGCGAGAGGACCCTGGACCCGTGAATATGGAAGAATCGGAGTCTCCCTGGAAAAAGCTGGCGGCCCCAGCGGCTGCCCGCAGGCCAGGCCCGCGGAGAAAAGAGAAATAGCCGAGTCTGGTCAATATCTTGGCCTTCCCAAAGCACAGTTGTGGTTGCACTGCTGCTTGATCTCAGGGAGCCAGCAGGGGCTGGGCGGGGCTGGTGTGCTGCCCACCTGCCCAAGGCCTCACAGAGCGGGCCATTGCTTCTGGGGAGCGTTTTGTGAAAAAGGCTTTGGGAGGACTCCTGATGCCTGTAAGGATTACATATGTGCTTAGAATAGCACCTGACAGGTACTCAGGGGCTGGCTGCTGTCACCACGGATGCCGTTACTGTCCCCAAGAAATCTGTCGTTCTCCCAATGGGCCGGGCCATGTCCCCACCTACCCTAGTCTGGTGAGAAAGGATGGCTATTCTGGCAACGGCTGGACTTGTAGCTGGGCTCCTTGCCCAGACTTCCAAAGAGGGCCACAGGAATACACCCTGGGAACCCTGGAGGATAGGCGGCCCCCCACAGTGTGGGGGGAGGTCTGGCTGCAGTGTCTGGAGGTCTCAGCCTGTCCTCTGGCTCTCGACGTGCCCCTCTGAGCTTCCAGAGTGCCTGAGGGAGGGAATCATCCTGTCCCTAGAGCGAAGGCCCTTCCGGGTCTCTGGGGAGGCTTCTTGGGAATGGGGGGCTGTGAATGGGCTCCTCTGGCCCCGAATGCCAGATCCCTGAGCACAAGACACACAGGTAATTCCCAGTATCTGAGTGAGTTGGGGCAGGGAGTTGGGGCCTTCCTTATCAGCCTTGGAATCTTGCTGTGTGGCTTTCTGGAAGCAGACTGTTCTTCCTAGCAATGTCTTGCTCAGGCTGCTGTTAGAATAAGCTGGCATTCTTAGGGACTGATGGATGGAGAGGGCCCAGAGCCTGCTGGGGGGGCTCGGGGAGCCATTCTACAGACGATCCACACAGAGGGTCCACACTTCACCATTACGTATGTTCTATATTTGACTTCTTCTGAGAGTTTTCGCTCTTTGAGGACCAAACCCAGGACATTTCCTCCCCGTGAAACTCCTCACAGCCACCAGCAACCGATCTTCACAGTGGTCACAAAAAGGGATGAATGAATCGTGAGCTGGTTCTCCCACTTGGCAGCATCCCAGGATCCCTCCCTCCCTTCCCCATCCTAGAGGAAGTATTGGGTTTAACATCGCATTGATCAGCATTGCTGGGGAAGAGACAGAGACAAAGACAGAGTCCCACCCCTGGAGAGCTTCCCTCACTTAGCGTCTCATGCAGTGTGTGTGGGAGGTGCCCGCACCGAGTGCTGCGGATGTGGAAGGAACAGAGAGAGGCTCCTGCTCAGACTGAAAAGGGTATGTATGGTCAGGGAAGGCTTCCCGAAGGAGGAGATGTCGGAGCAGTCCAGAAGGGCCCGGAGCCAGCGGATTTAGGGATGGGGGAGGTTGCTAAATGCAGCCCAACCCAAGGAGGCTGGCTGAACGAAGGTGCAGAGGCAGGAAGGCACACGCAAGCCTGGGGACCACCGCGAGAGGAGCAGGGCTGAATGTGGGGCATGAGGGGAGGAAAGACGGCATCGAGGTGGAGGCCAGAGCAGGCTCCACGGGGCAGGTTTTCCTGAAGGCAGTGGCATCCTTATCGGAGGCTCGTGTCTGCTTGGTCTCTCAGTGGAAGGAGCAGCACGGAGCAGCGGGGGCTTTCAAACCTAGGACCCAAACCTGGCTCGGTCCTTGGCTGGCTGGGTGATGCGGACGAGTCACTCGACCTCTCTGAGCTTTGACCTCCTCTTCTGGAAATACAGAGATAATAGGCGCTCTCCAGTAGAGTTACTCGAATGATTCCATCAATAAAAGCAGTCTTCAGGAACACCCCTAGCACAGAGCCTGTGGAACTTAAAGGGGCTCCTTAGAGGCCAGCTTGGCCATTCACTCCTTTATTTACACATTCACGTTCTCCCCCCTCCTTGTGTCATGCTCGGCTATCAGGAAAGGAGGTGATACACTCATTCTGGAAATTAGGATACAGTTTGGCTGCAGTGACAAAAGCTCACATGACAGTAGCTCCAATAAATAGGAGGGTTTTGGTTTTCTCTCTCTCTCTCTCTCTCTCTCTCTCTCACGGAGCACTTTAAGCATCGGCTCCACATCGCTGGGTGCCCAGGCTCCTCCACCGTTACTCTGTGCCCTTGACCCACAGCATCCAGCTCCCAGCTCCTGACACTGTGTCCACATTCCTGGCAGCGGGAAGGGGGAAGACGAAGGAGAGGACCTCCCTTTAAGGGAAAAGTGGCTGTTGCTCATGTGGACACTTCTGAGTATTTAAGTCACGCGCCCCTGGCCAGACTTCATTATGTGGCCACACCTAGCTGCAAGGGAGGCTGGGAGATGTGGTCTTTAACCCAGCAGTTCTCCACCTGAGATTTTGCCCCCACCCCCAGGGGGACACCTGGCAACATCCGTGGAGACATTTTGGGTCACACCTGGGTGGGTAGTGGTGGGTAGAGGCCAGGGAAGCTGCTAAATAAATGTCTTACAATGCACAGGACAGCCACCAACAAGAAAATTGTCCAGCCTCATATGTTTAATAACGCTAAAGTCAAGAAACTCTCTTCTAATTGGGAAGCCAGAGCCTAGGGTTCTGTTCCAAAATGAAGATGGAGAACAATGACACAGAGACATGCAGTGATGTCACTGCACTTACAGATGCTGAGGGTCACATGTTTGAGGAGGATTATATGGTATCTTTTCCCAGGGTCTCTCTCTCCAGCAGGGGATCAAAGCTTTAAGTCAATGGGCTTCGAGGACTATCAAGAATTAGCCCACAAGACAGGGAGGATTTGTGGCCGGGCAGTCATGAAATCTCAGCCCCTGGGTGGCCCACCCAAACCGTGCCACCGGGGAGGCCGGAACCCACAAGCCTCCCAGCAAGATGGGGCCCCATAGGTGGGGTGCACCGCCTCACCCTGCGGCATTTCACTCTCCAGACGTATCCTGGACCTTGTGAAACGTATTTCTCCTTGGTTCTGTTTCCCAAGGTGGTAAAAACTGGGCTGAGCAAAAAGGAGGGTGAGAGATAAGGGGCCTTCATTTCCAGGAAAGACAGCACAGTAAAACTGTCAGGGCAATCACCCAACAGCACCAAATTACCTACCTTGAATCCCAGCATGAGAAACTGTCAAAGAGAGAAGAGTGAAGACTTGGGCATATTTGGATGTATTTCAGTCTCTGACTGTACTTTCTCTCTATTAGTAGTTTATTGGCACCTACAATATTCCAGGAACTGTCCTTTGTGCTTTACAGATCCTACCTCTTTTCTTTTCTTTTTTTTTTTTTAACGTGTATTTATTTATTTTTGAGACCGAGAGAAAGCACATGCACATAGACACGCAGGTGCAGAGACAGGGAGAGAGAGAATCCCAGAGCCCGGTGTGGGGTTCTAACTTACAAAGAGACCATGACCTGAGCTGAAATCAAGAGCCAGACGTTTAACTGACTGAGCCACCCAGGCACCCCAAAATGCTACTTTTTTTTTTTTAATGTTTATTCATTTTTGAGAGAGAGAGAGAGTGTGAATGGGGGAGGGGCAGAGAGAGAGGGAGATACAAAATCTGAAGCAGGCTCCAGGCTCCGAGCTGTCAGCACAGAACCCAACTTGGGGCTCGAACCCACGAACCATGAGATCATGACCTGAGCTGGAGTTGGATGCTTAACTGACTGAGCCACCCAGGCGCCCCAAGATGCTACCTCTTTTAATCTCTCCATCACCTCCCGAAAACACTATTATTGTCTCCATTACACACATGGTCGGAGAGATTAACTTGCCAGAGGCCACACAGCTAGTAAGATGCCAGGAGACAAGTTTTGACCTTGGGAATGTCTGGCCTACAGCTCATGCTCTTTCCACAACCACCTCCAGCCGCAGGATGGCCAAATGGGGATCTGACCTATTGTCCAATGGCTATACTTCCAAGGCCAAGGTTCACCCCATCTTGATCACTTGCTCCATTGTCTCACCCATAAACAAACCTCCGTCTGTGGATAAAGGTTGCAAAGAATGGCGTCATCCGTTCTCTAATTTCCAGCTGGGGAAAACAGGAGCCCAGAGTGGTCAAGTGGCTTGTTCAAAGCCACACAGCGAGTCAGAAAGTGACTCAAAAGCCCTGCCTCGCTCTGCTGTGACTAATAAGCAAACAGCTCTGATGCCACAGCCCCCGCCACCCTTTGGATATTGCCAGGAGAGCTGGGCTGTTAATCTGGGAACGGGGTCCAGGAGGGAAGAGACTCCAGGTTTTCATGGCTGTGGGACTCCTGGAGAGGGGAAAAAAGGCTGTTTTTGCCAGTATGAAGGAAGCAGCAATGACTCAAGGATACACGTGCTCCACATCCATTGAGCAGAAAGGCCCCATTTTTAGATAGATGCTCTTTTGAGCCTTAACCACACCCGATGCCGCAAGCCGGCATTTGTCAACAGGAAGCCCATCCCAGTGATGCGTATTCTGCTCCCTCGCTCTGGTTGCCCAGGACAGGGGGTACTGCTGGGGGTCGGTGGGAACCAGAAGCAAGGGGCTGGGCCACCAGACCCAAGGAGCCAAGCCCAGGGAATGACCTTCATGCCTCTAAGGAAGGCAGTTGTGTCCAGCCGCCAGGTCCACCACGAAGGGCCTGAAATAGCTCTGAGGTTCTGTGTCCATGGGGCGAGGGGAGGGGGGCAGTGGCAGAGACTGTGGGCAGTGGGAGTGAGCACAGCGCTGCTCTGTTGGGGCCGCAAGGAGCTCCGCCTCTGCCAGCCTGTGCCACCTGCCAGCAGCATGGCTGGGCAGAGACGCTGGCTCACAGCGGGGCTTGGCAGACAGAGAAGGCCATTTGTTAGGCCATGAAAGCTGATGCAGGGAACCTGAAACGCATCACCAGGAAAACAGACAATCCAAATGGAGGGACGTTCTGCAGAATAACAGTTTGCACCCCAAAACGTTGATGTCACAGCAGCATTATTCATGATAGCCCCAAAGTGGAAACAACACAAGTGTCGACCCACAGACGAACAGATAAGCAACCTGTGGCATATCCCTGTAGTGACACACTAAGCCATAAACAGGAACGAGGTACTGACACACGCTATAATACAGATGAACCTTGAAAACCTTATGCTAAGTGAAAGAGACCAGCCACAAAAGGCCATCTATTGTACAATTCGGCTTATGTGAAATGTCCAGAATATAGGCAGGTCCGTAGAGACAGAAAATAGGCTGGTGGTTGCAATGCACTGGGGAGATGAGGTAATGAGGACTGACTGCTAATACGTACAGGGTTTCTCTATGGGGTGATGGAAAAGTTCTGGAATTAGATAATGGTGATCGTTGCACAACTTTTGAATACAGTAAGAAAACCACTGACGTATACTCTTAAAAGGGTGAATTTTAAGGTGTGGAAGTTATATCTCAATTTTTAAAAGTTTTTAAAACATCGTAACTAAATGCAGTGTGTGGTCCTTGCTTGAACTCAATATCGGGGGGGAATGCAGTTACAAAGGACATTGTTGAGATGGGAACATGTGAAAATAAGCATCGTATGAGATGCTAGTATTGTATCAATGTCGTTTCTTTGAGTTGATGAGGTTACAGGTCTCTACCTGTTCTCAGTAGACAAATGCTAAAATATTTAGAGCAAAGGATCATGATGTCTGAAATGTATTCTCAGAGTTCAGCATTTACAAAAATGACAAGGTCAACTACCCCGCCTGAAGTTGCATAACTAAGAAGAGACAAAGTGAAGACACCAGATTATCATCTAGTGCAGTGGTTAAGAGCATGGGCTCTAGAGCCCAGACTGCCTGGGCAACCCTGCATCCCTGCCCCTTACTAGCTCTGTGACCTTGGGCAGGTTACTTAAACTCTCTGTGCCCCATTCTCCTTATTCTATTTTATCATCTTTTTAAGTGTTTTATTTACTTCTGAGAGAGAGACAGCACGAGCAGGGGAAGGTCAGAGAGAGAGGGAGACACAGAATCTGAAACAGGGTCCAGGCTCTGAGCTAGCGGTCAGCACAGAGCCTGACGCGGGGCTCGAACCCACGAACCATGAGATCATGACCTAAGCCGAAGTCAGACACTCAACAGACTGAACCACCCAGGTGCCCCCTATTCTCCTTATTTGAAAAGTAGGAAAAATGAGATGATGATAACAATATAGTATCTACCCTCCTGGTGCTATGCGAGTCGACACATGCGAAGCCCGTCAGACTAGAACACTGAAAGTGCTCTGAACCTATGCAGGGGAAACATTTGAAACCAAGTCTAGTCTACTGTAGAGATGAGGCAGGCCTCTGTGCTGCCTCCTCCCCAGAGAGATGGGGGAATTTCATATGATGCTGGGACAGAGAGCACATTCAAAAGGGCAGAGTCACTGAAGGCAGGGGAACTGATGGGTGAACAGGTCAGAGGAAAAGAAGGTAAGCCACAGGGACACGACCTCAGAAATCAAGTTCAGAGGGCATGGGGAGGACTTCGGGTGGGGGTGGGGGATAAACCAGGCACAGAGAGGTCACATGAGTCGGGACTGACAATGGGGATGCCCTAAACTGAAAGACAGCCAGGCTTCTAGCTGAACCTTCCCATGTTCCAGCTGGGGAAACTGAGGCAAGAGAGGAGAAAAACGGGATCAGACGCTTACAGCAGGGAGTGCAGAGCTGGGAAAATGTTGGCAGGACTTCTGGTCCCCTGCTCTAACCCTGGTAGGAATCCTCCCAACATGGCTTTTGTTGCTGAAGAAATGAAAAACACCTGGATACCAAAATGATGAGCATCATTTCTTTGGGAACCTACCATTGTTTTCAATGCTTTCAAGACTTGGAGCACAAACTGGTGCAGCCACTGTGGAAACCAGTATGGAGGTTCCTCAAAAAATTAAAAATAGAATTACCAAATGACCCATTAATTGCACTACTGGGTATTTACTCAAAGAATATGAAAACACTAATTTGAAAGGATACAGGCACCCCTATGTTTACTGCAGCATTATTTATAATAGCAAAAATATGGAAGCAGCCCTAGCATCCATCGATAGATGAATGGAAAAAGAAGAGGTGATATATATACACAATGGAATATTATTCAGCCAAAAAAAGAACAAAATCTTGCCATTTGCAATGATATGATGGATCTAGAGGGTATAATGCTAAGCAAACTAAGTCAGTCAGAGAAAGACAAATACCATATGATTTCACTCATATGTGAAATTTAAGAAATACAACAAAGGAACAAAGGGGAAAAAAGAGACAAACCAAGAAACAGACTCATACCAGAGGGGGAATGGGTGATGGGGGTTAAGGGTGCACTTAATCATGATGAACACTGAACAATGTATAGAATTGCTGAATCACTATATTGTACACCTGAAACTAATAGACACTTTATATTAATGAATTAAAAAGGCAGGGGGCACCTGGGTGGCTCAGTCAGTTAAGCGTCCGACTTCGGCTTAGGTGGTGATCTCAGGGTTCATGAGTTCGAGCCCAACTTCGGGCTCTGTGCTGACAGCTCAGAGCCTGGAGCCCGTTTGTCTCCCTCTCTGTCTGCCCCTGCCCCACTCATGCTCTGTGTCTCTCTGTCTCTCTCTCCTTCAAAAATAAATAAACATTAAGAAAAAAAAAGACTTCAAGTCTCCCCATCACCATGCCCCATAAATGGGAAGCTGTTTTTGAAGAAAGACATGTACTAATATGTACTGCTTCTTACAAGGTGCTCAGCACCACGCTAGGAAATTTACAAAACCCTATCAAGTGGGTTCTTTTTTTTTTTTTTTAATATTTTATTCATTTTTAGGAGAGAGAGAGAGAGACAGCGTGAGCAGGGGAGGGTCAGAGAGAGAGGGAGTCACAGACTGAAACAGGCTCCAGGCTCTGAGCTGGCAGTCAGCACAGAGCCCGACGCGGGGCTCGAACCCACGAACCGCGAGATCATGACCTAAGCGAAAGTCGGACGCTTAACCGACTAAGCCACCCAGGCGCCCCAAGTGGGTTCTATTCCTATTCCCATTTTGCAGATGAGGCAAGTGATGCTTAACAAGGCTAAGGAGTTTGACCAGGGTTAAAACTAATAAGTAGCAGAGATAGGATTTAAACTCAGGTCTTTCTTGCTGGAGAGGCCGTGCCCTTTATGCTTACCAGTGGTTTCCAGTATGGGCGCTTATCCCTATTTTTTTTTAAGTTTATTTATTTTGAGAGTGAGCGTGTGTGTGGGAGGGGCAGAGAGAGATGGGGAGAGAGAACCCCAAGCAGACCCAATCTGTCAGCGCAGACCCCAATGTGGGACTCAAACCCGCAAACCATGAGATCATGACCTGAGCTGATAGGATGCTCAACCAACTGAGTCACTTAGGTGCCCCTTAAAAATCCCTATTTTTAGTATAGATCTTATCATGTACCTCAGAAGAATGGAATCTATGCAAATTGCTGAGTGCTGAGAATTCCTGTGTGTTCTGCCCAGCAGTAGTGTCACCTAGGAACTCACAGGACAAACTGTCATGTGGCCATTGGATAGAACTCCCAGCCGGGTTCCAGGTGCCTGCAGGAGACAGCTCTCATGGCCCGGCAGGTACAAGCTGTGACAGCTGAGGACAAGGACGGAGCCCCTTGCATTCCAAGTGAGTGGACAAGAAAGGAAGACAGACTGTGTGTCACCAGAAATGGGGTCCCCGAATCAGTAGGGATTAAACTTGGCCGCAAACAGAAAACCGTATGGCAGCAGCTCGAACAACAGAGGTGCATTTCTCTCTCGTGTAAAAGAGGTGGGAAATCTGAGCTGGTAAGGTGGTTCTCTGGTCATCTGAGACCCAGGCTCCTTTTGTACTTCTGCTCTACTGTCCTAGAACATGGCTTTCTCCTCAGGGTCACCTCATTGTCAAATTCCAGGCAGTGAGGAAAGGTAAAAAGGGTCCAGGCCCCCAACCCCACTTAAGGAGTTTTCCTGAAGGCTTTGCTCACATATCACTGGCTTCAAGTGAGGCTGGGGATTTTTCTTCTGCCTGGCCACAAGGCTAAAATTGAGGTTCTCTTACTAAGGAAGGAAGGGGAATGGATTTGGGGTGGTAACCGGCAGCCTCTGCCCCAGTCTCCAAAGGCAAGAGGGCATCTTGTGCGAGAGGACAGAAGATGGGACCAGAAATCAAAAGATATCCTGAGCTTTATGAGTCCCCGACATCGGGCAAATCCCAGAACCTCCAAGAGCCTCAGCTCCAAACAGAGGATTGTGGGAGGGTCAGGTGACATGATGCTGTGAAAGGGCTTCAGAGACCGCAAAACACTATTCCCACATAAGGAATTATGTTTCTTCTACTGCTGTCTTTAAAACCAAGAGTGGCCAGGGGCACCTTGGTGGCTCGGTCGATTAAGCACCTGACTCTTGACTTCGGCTCAGGTCATGATCTCACGGTTCATGAGTTCTAGCCCTGAGTCGGGCTCTGTGCTGACAGCTTGGGATTCTGTCTCTCCCTCTCTCTCTGACCCTCCTCCTGACCAGCCTGGCTGGTGCTGTCTGTGGAGCATGCAATACTTGATCTCAGGGTTGTAGGTTCGAGCCCTACGTTGGGAGGAGAGATTACCCAAAAAATAAAATCAGGAGGAAGGAGGAAGGAAAGAGAGAGAAAGAGAGAGAGAGAGATGGAGATGCCGCAGCTACTCAGGTGCAGGAGAACACCCCCGCCCCTTGCAAGCAGGAGTCTGTTCCCCCAGGGCCTCGTGCCCTGTAAATAAAGCCCACAGGTTGTAAAGCCGGAGAGTCTGGCAAAGGCCCACGCTGCCTTCTTCAGCCCTCAGGGCCTCAGACAGGCAGGCAAACAAACAAGACGCCTGGGGGAGGCCCAAACACCCAGGAGCGGAGGGGAAGGCCTCTGGGGGCAGAAACCAAGTGCCGGGTCCCCACAGGGCCGAAATAACTTGCGATTGAGTCAATAAGGCCAACGCGTTGGTCAAGCCAGTGGGGGAGAAACCGAAACCCCAGCCAGATCTATTATTTAGCAGTTTGTCACCAGGCAAAAAATATAAATTACCCCCTCCCCCTAGCCCCAACTGCGGAGTTGTTTGGTGGCAGGAGTCACCTTGGGTCACAGGAGGGCAGCTGGAAGGTGGACTCCTGATGTTGGGGAAAGGGGCAGCCTCTTCCCCACGCCCCCAAAGCCCTACGTCCTTGCAAACAGGGGCTGCAAACACCCCTTCCCTAAATGGGGGTAATGGGATGCCAAGGGTGCCCTTGAAAAATGTTTACGACACAGTCCACACACAAATATTTGCTGAATGCCCACCGTGTACCTCTAAGCCCAGGGCAATGGTGGATTTTTCTCCAGAGGCTGTGAGCTTGCAGATCAGGGCCTCTTCTTGGTGCTGGGGTGCGCCCCATTGCCCTCCAGGTCCCTGGCAGCGCTAGCTACGGAAAGTCGGCTGTTCAGGGTTCAAAAACTAATTGGTAACAGCTCGTGGAGGCCAGGGGACGAGGCAGGGGGGCACGGTATAAATCACAAGCAGCGTAGAGAATTATAAATCTAGTTTCATAGTCCCTCTGGCTTGGCACAGATTAAGTGTGTAAATCAGGCTTCTGTAGTTTTGCTTTCTAGTTCACCCTTCCCCTCACTCCAGACTTGAACCAGAACTTAAAAAAGAAGTTTTGTTGAAGTAAACACAAACAGAAAAGGGCATATGTGATAAGTAGGAAGGAACTTGGAGAATCTTCCCCAAGTGAACACGCCCAGGTAAACAGCATTGAGGTCGGGGAGCAGAAAGCCGCCAGCCCCCAAAAGGCCCCTCGTGCCCCCTTCTCGTAATCACTCCCCAAGGGCATCCCTACCCTGACCTCTTGCACCACAGATAGTTTCTGCTTGGTTTTGAACGCTGCATAAATGAAATCATACAGGACGTCTTCTTCTGCGTCTGGCCTTTTTCACTCAACATCACATCTGCGAGATTCCCCCTGATCGCTGTGTGTGGTTGTCATTTATGGTCCCCACTGCCTAGCATTCCATTGTGTGAACAGACACAGTCCACTCTAGACGGACTTTGGGGCTGTTTCCAGTTAAGAGCTATCACAAAAGCACTGCTACCAAAAACAGGGCTTCTTTTCACAATCGGGCCCCATGGCCTTCTCCCCCCTCCCCCGCCAATGTTTTATTGTAGGATCAGGTCAATGTTTTATTGTAGGAAAATATGTATCATATAAATGTTGCCATTTTAACCATTTTTAAGCGTCTAATTCCGTGGGATTCATTCCAGTCAACTATTGTGCAATCATCACCACTATCTATTTCCAAAACGTTTTTCATCATCCCAAACAGAAATCTGTACCCATTAAACAGTTAATGCTTCATTTCCCTTCCCTCAGGCCCTGGTAACGTCTATTCTACTTTCCATGTGTATGGATTTGCCTATTCTAGGTAACTCACATACGTGGAATGGCATAATATTTGTCCCTTTGTCACTGGCTTCTTTTCACTCTGCAGAATGTTTTTGAGATTCACCCATGTTGTGGCATAAATCAGAATTTCACCTCTTTTGAATGGCCAAACAAGATTCCATTGTATGGAGAGAACATATTTTGTTTATCCATTCATCTGGTGATGGGCACTGGGGTGGCTTCTCCCTTTTCGCTCTAATGAATAACGCTGCAATGAACATTGGCCTACAATGTTGTGTTGGACTCACAGCCTTATGTAGAGAAGGAGACAGGCGCTCACACGTCCGTTGGGTAGACTCTCAGGTGAAATGAAGTAGGATTATTATCCCCGGGCTACAGATAAGGAAACTGAGGTTCAGAGAAGTCAAGGATCTTTCCCTGGGTCAAGAGGCTGAAATAAGTTGCTGAGGCCTTGGCTCAGATCCTGAAATCAGACCTGTGACCCCAAGCCCAGGGTTGTTACACACAGAAACACGCACAGCTACACACGTTTCTCTCCTGCCAACTCACTGGTCATAGAAGTTAGTTTTCATTGGTAGCCCAGTTCTTGCTGTAGATCCAGGTAGAAAATCTTTCCCCTGAAGCCACTAAACCCCTAAAAGGGCTTTCTTTTTTTCTTTTTCTTTCTTATTTTTTTTTCCTCCTTCTTTTCTGGCAAACAGCCCAGGGCAAGCGAACAAGAGAAGCTTCTTGGCCACCTCCATTCAACCCTTAAATTTTGCACTCCTTTGTTTTTGTTTTTAAGCTACAAGTTTTGTCACACCTCTGCCCTCCTGTCTCCAGGCCCCCTGAATGGCCCAAGGCTACATTTCTAAGTTCCCCTCTTGGTACAAACAACAGAATATCTAAGACCTAATTAGATTTTTATTCAAGGGACATGCAGAGAACCACTTCACTCAAAGTGTAGGCTTCCTCTGCTGAGCCACAGTAAATTTGGTAAAAGATACCTACTACCACAGTAGTGTGTGGGACTGTCGTTTTGTTCAGGGAAGTGATCAAACAAGTCTGATACAGTCCCTGTGCTCAGGGCAGTTCCCTTCCCTTCCTGTCCTCCCCCACCCCCCAACGACTGGCTGGAGGTGGGGGGGCAGGACGCAGGTCTACACGTCGAGAGTGGGATTCTGACGGTATAGGATTGCTGCCCAGGGTTCTGGAGAGAGGATGGAGACACCAGAGGGGGCATCCCAGACATGACCTGTCAAAGACCCTTGTCATTTCACCGTGCAGTTGTTGAATGCCTCAGTGCGGGCAGGCACCGAGCTAGGCCTAGGCCGCAGGGAGAAGGGAGCCACAGATACCGACAACCCCCAGGGCCTGCCCAAGCCACCCTCGGGCTCTAAAATGAGGCCGACCTGCGCACCAACCCTGTGGCCCGCGAGGCCCGAGTTCCCAGCCCCCTCTGCATGCGGGTAATACTCGCCTCTGCGCTGAACTGGGGCCTCGGGCCTCTCGCAGAGCTTCAGGAGGATCGCGCGATGCGGCCGGCGGGAGGGCGGGGAGGGGGGATCCGAGGCGCGGCCCTGGGGTGCCCGGCCGGGGTCCACCCCCCCCCCTGGCCCCAGGCCTCCCGGGCCCCCGCGGTCCCTGCGCCGCGCCGGCCTCCCCCTGGCCCACAATGCGCCTTTCAGGAGCCTCCGCCCCCACTGGAAAATCCCGGCGCGGTCTCCGGGCGGCTGCTTCCCTCGAGGTGAGGGATTCCGCGCCCCCGNGCGAGGGAGCGCGCAGCCTCTGCCCGCCGGCCCCAGGGGAGCCAGAGCCGAGCGCCTGGGGAAACGCGCTGCCTGCTCCCCAGCCCTGGCCCGTTTGAGAATTACAGTTCTTACAATTTAATCAGACACCTACACATTTATAGGTGTTGCATAAGTGCACGCATTTGGCTCTACCATACATAATACTAAATCCGTTTTGTTTCTGTTCCTTTCTTCTTGAGTCTTGCTTGGGTCCCACACCCCTATCATCTCCACTCCCGAGAAACCCTCATTAAGAACCTAGGATGAACTCCTTTGTATTTTTCTCCATGTTCTTATAAGCATATGCAAATATTTCCTCTGTATTTACATGTATGCAACTGCACATAAGTGGGATCTTGCTAGACATGTTTTGCTAAATCATAGGAACTGTTGTGGTTGTATACCGGTATTATTATTATTATTACTTATGATAAAGTCCACCCTTATTAATTTATTAGCCCACCCTCTTGTGACAGGCATCCACTGTGTTTCCAGTTTTTTGCTACCATAAGAAAGGGTGTGATAAATGCCTTGTTACTGGGGGCCTGGGGAGCTCAGTCAGTTAAGCGTCTGACTTCAGCTCACGTCATGATCTCACGGTTCAGGAGTTCCAGCCCTGAGTTCGAGCCCCCATTCGGGCTTTGTGCTGACAGCTCAGAGCCTGGAGCCTGCTTCTGGGTTCTGTGTCTCGCTCTCTCTCTGCCCCTCCCCTGCTAGCGTTTTCTCTCTCTCTCTCTCAAAAATAAATAAACATAAAAAAATTTAAATTAGAAGCCTTGTTACAATGTCTGTTATCTGCCCAGAAGTGGGATTGCTGGGTTAAGGTGTCCCTGGGTTTTATTTTAGAAGATAGTGCGGATTGCTTTTGCGAAAGGTCTAACACCTTCCCTCCCTGCCAACGGTGATTGAGGATGCCCTTTCCCCACACCCAGCAGCACACAGCACCAGTGCTTGGTCCCACAGGTGGGACCCCCTGAGGTATCTCCCTGTTACTTTAATTTGTACTTCCCCAACCCCTCATGAACTTGCGCATATTTTCATCTGCTGTGTGGCTACTTGGCTTTGCTCTTCAAGGAACTGCAACCTCCTGACACATCTTTATACGCTTTAAGCACAGAGATCCCTGTTCACCCGGAACGTCTGGAGAAGGAGGTGCTAGGGTGAATGGAATGATCTGGTTCGTAGAGTGCTCCTTCATTTGTCATGCCCAATTATGAGCTTTCAAGCTGAGACCATAAGCAGATCTATGTAGTAATGGGACTGTAACAAATATGAGAAGCATGTGGGGAATGAAAAGCGAGTGGTCACTGGGGTCACTTCCTCGCTGTGCGCTATTGGGTAATCACCTAACTTCTTTGAGTCTCAGTTTGCTCATCCGTGAAACAGGGATAATGATAATAGCGCTGCCTACGTCTTCATGGTTGTTGAAAGCGTGGCAGTAATTTATGTAAAGAACCCAGGCGTAGTTGATGGTCAGTAAGTGGTGGTCAATTATGACAAGCATGGTTTAGGCTTTCCTCTGGTGTGAAGTATGTTTGTGAGAAGCCTAGGGTTAGCCTAAATGTCAATCGGCATTGTATGGGCCTGGGTGAAACACGTTATTTAAGTTTCCTGCGGGCCCAGGGATCAGACTCACATAAACTAGGGTTTCGCAACCTCGGCACTATTCATTTTTTGGGCAGGATATTTCTTTGTTGTGGGAGACTGTCCTGTGCTTTGTAGGATGTTTAGCAACATCTCTGGCCTCTACCCACTGGATGTCAATAGCACATCCTGCTTCCCCAGTCATAACAATCAAAAACGTTCCCAGACCTGGCCAAATGTGCCCTGCAGGGTAAAATTGTGTGTGGTGGACAACCACTGATCTAAATCCCCTGGGAGAAATTTCTTGAGGCTTTCCATAGCAAGAGGAGAAGCGCTTCCCTTACCCTTACTCCCTCTCCATGGGGCAGCCCCCCACTTTTCAGCCCCCAGAATTCCCCAAGCAGGGTCTAAGCAGGGTGCATCTGGATGGGTAGAAGCAGATGGTGGGTATCTGTGGATGTCCTTAAAATTCTCAGGCTGGGCACAGGAGAGAATAGGGCACACTGTACTTAACAGGTACCCCAAAGCTGTCTTGTGGGTAGGAGCTACAGTGTCCTACAGACTGACTGGAAGGCTGACTGAGCCCAGATGAAGGCACAGAGTGATGACAAACAAGGTCTGTTTTTTCTTTCACAAGGGGTGCTTCCTTCTCTTCTTCCCCTCCCCTCCCCACCATGATATACGCTTGACCCAAAGCTAAGCCAGGGGTTTTCACCAGCCGTGGTTTTCTGGGAACCTCCCTGTGGCTGACCTGAGAATCTATATATTCAGCCCCCTTCACATACGTGCCACTGCTGTTTCAAATAGGATGTTTCATCCTCGCTGCAAACTTTTCATGCCCCCAAACACAATTCCTTATCTTTCCTGCTGATTCGATGCAAGCCCACACATACTTATTGAGTACCATAGCCAAAAGTGCTAGTTCCTTCCTGATGTCAGTCCTTCCCTTCTTCACTAGTAANGAAAAAAAAAAAAAAAAAAAAAAAAAAAAAGCTACTTCCAGGCCTCCCCAGCAGCTTGGTGTAGCCATGTGACTAAGTTTTGGTCAATAAGGCACAAGCAGAGGGTGACAGAGGACTTCCAGGTGGGTGTCTTAAAAGAGTGGGGGTACATATGCCCTTTTTGTCCTCCTCTCCTTTCTCCCTCTCTCTTCCTGGCATTCAGATGAAATGAATGGAACTCCAGTAGCCATTTTGGGCCATGAGGAGAATTTGAGGATGACCAGAGCAGGAAGATAAGAGGAGCCCCTAGCTCCACCGACCGTGAACCTGTGGATGTTTACGTGAGAGAAGAAATCCTTGTGTATTTAAGCCACTATGATTGGCCTTGGTTATCAGCAAACTAAAGTGAGTGGCCTACTGCCCTTCCAAAGCCTATGCATCTGTCTTGCCCATTCTCCAATTTTCTCTGTCATCAGGTCAAATATCTTGGCACCATCACTGGTTCATCATTGATGTCTCTTTCTCCAACCAGTCAGCCACCATGACCTGTCCATTTCCTGCACTTCTCCCTTTTCCTCTTCTTCATTCTCAGCTTGGTGAGGATAGGCAAGATTCAGAGATGTGTGGGTCTAGTGGCTGGGATGTCCAACCAGGCCGGAGATACCACGAGCGGCAGGCATGCCGATGATAATAGTTGTTTGATCACTTAGGACTCTTGTTTACCCTGTGTGCCCAGGGCTAGTATAGTGCCTGACACTTAGTAAGCACTAGAAAAATAAGATAAAATAAAATAAAAAATCTGGGGGATTAAGCGATTGGTTAACTTGAGGTACAAACACATACCTGCATAGATATGGCCTCTATTTCTGCCTTTCGTACACATACACATTACCTTTCTTTTACGGACACACCAGGTTACAGAGAAAAGCCTCAAGAGTTTGCTGTTGACTTGAGCCGTGTGTCACTTGTAAGAAGGACAAAATATGTATGCGGTCAGCTGGAAACCCAGGCCTGCTACTAGAAATAAACTAACCCCTTGTTGAAATCACACAGGAAAACTGAAGGGAGGTGGGGAGGCGGGTGGCAAGAAAAATGCCTGAGATCTTACACAGCTTGTGCAAACAGAATGACGGGGCTGGGCAGCCCCAGGAGTCTAGGAATTAATAGCCCCGCCGAGGCTCCGGGGCTCCGGAGATGGAGCTATTTAAAGCCAAGAAATGTCATTTCCACCCACAGAGGCTACCCCAGTTGCATTATCTGGACCCTCTTCAGCCCCGGTGTCCTGGCAGCCTCCGTGGCCTGACCTCCCAGTTGGCGGGACCATGGGGCTTACAGCCAACCTGTCGTCACTGCTCTGTGGGAGTGGGGGCTGACCTTAGCCTCTCCCAGATTCTCCTCCTCCTCGCTGCTCAGGCCCCAGGACAGTTGAGCGGAGACTCAGGGGCCGGGCCACCCCTCTGCAAAGGCAACTAAGAGCACAGGGGCGGCTGCCCACAAAGAGAGGCCAGCCAGCCCAGCAGAGTGGGTCTACGCCTAGTGTAAGGGGTCTGGGGCCTGGAGACAAAGACTTTTGCCCACCAGAATTATATCCTTGTCTTGTTCGGTGACCACGGGCCATTTGCTTACCTACTCTGGGCCCCCATTTCCTCACCCGGACTGAGAAATGAAAGAATTTCCCTCTCCTTGCCATGTTTCTGGGGGAGGCCACAGGAGATCAGAGTAGGAGAAGTCTTTTGAAGCTTTAAGAAGAAAAGCACCAGAGAAATCCAGGTATTACCTGCAGCTCCTTCTCTCCTCCCCTCCAGTCAAAGTAATCCGGGAACAATTCCTGCGGAGGCAAGAAAGCAGGAAGCTCGTGTTTGAAGTCTCAGTGGGCTCCAGACTGTGTGACAGAGCCATCCAGCCCCAAGCTCCCAAGAGCCCAGGTTCATGTTCTTGCTAGTCACCTAAGATGGGAACCTCACATCCTGTCTTCTCTGATCTCTGGTATCTGCTCTGGGAAATGTTCCTGCAGCTTAGAGGACGAGAGGAACTCAGAAACCTGGAGAATATTCCAAGCTGAATCTGCTCACAGGTGTCTGATGCCCAGCCACGGCTGGGTTTGTTTCCTGAAGCTGAGCCCTGGCTAGGGGAAAGCACAGTGGTGCTCAGTGGATTTCTAAGGAAGGTGTAGTGAAATGCGAGGTACACTCCAGCCTCAAGTCTACCCAAGCTCATTGCTGAGCTTGCCCACTGCCACTCCTCAACCTGCAAGAGGGAGCTAGGGTATTGCCTTTTTTTAAAGTTTATTTACTTATTTTTGAGAGACAGAGGGAGCACATGAGGAGGGGAGGCACAGAGAGAGAGAGGGAGAGAGAGAATCCCAAGCAGGCTCCATGCCATCAGCACAGAGCCTGGTGTGGGGCTTGATCCCACAAACCGAACCTTGAAATCACGACCTGAGCCGAAATCAAGAGTCAGTCGCTTAACTGACTGAGCCCCCCAGGTGCCCTCCTTCTCTCCTATGCCCTCTTCTCTTATCAAATCTTNTCCCCTCATTTCATTTTTTAATTGAAATGTTCTAGACACACTAAAAGGTATGTATTGGTCAATATTCTAGATTATGCTGCAATATCAAACAACCCTGATATCTTAATGGCTTAACATACTTCTGCTCCTGTGTCCTTCAAGGATGAGTCAGGGGCTCTGCTCACTGAAATCACTCAGGGATCCAAGCTGATAAAACAGCCACCATCTCTCGCCTGGGTGGCTCAGTCGGTTAGGAGTCTGACCTCGGCTCAGGTCATGATCTCACGGTTCGTGGGTTCGAGCCCCGCATTGGGCTCTGTGCTGACTGCCAGCTCAGAGCCTGGAGGCTGTTTCAGATTCTGTGTCTCTCTCTCTCTCTCTGACCCACCCCTACTCATGCTGTCTCTATCTCTCAGAAATTAATTAAATAAATAAATAAATAAAACAGCCACCATCTCAAACACTGCTAGAAGCCAAAGAGAGATCTGGAAGGTCTTAAAAGGCAATTTAATGCTCTAGTTGACAAGTAGTTGGCCAGAACTAGTCACAGGGCTTCTTCCGCCAATCACAGGGAACCAGGAAGGGCAATTCTTCTAGCACTTAGAAGGAGAAGGGGCCACAAATGTCTGGGGACAGCAGTAATAATGACCACGGAATAAAGAATGACAACACCACGTACCCATACCAGCTGACCTAAGAAACATCACTTGGCCAATACTGGTGAGACCCTCTCTGCACCTGACTCAGGTATCTCTCTGCTCCCTGCTCCACTGAGGGGACCATTCTCCTGAATCTGATGTTTATCATTCTCTATAATTTACCATATATTGTTTATATCAATAGTACATATAAAGTATATACATATACATATATACATATTACATATACCCTTTGCAGAGGGGTGAACTGAGGGGTCCTAAGCCCCCCTCAGCCCATCCTGGAGCCTAAATTATTAAACCTAATATATAGTATGTTTTGCATTTATTTAAAGATCATGTAAGTGGTATCACACTGTATATATCCATCAGCAACCTTCTTTCTTTCTTCCTTCCTTCCTTCCTTCTTTCTTTCTACTAGACTCCATGCTGGGTACAGAGCCCAATGCTGGGCTTGAATTCATGAACCTGAGACCAAAACCTGAGCTGAGATCAAGTGTCAGACACTTAACTGACTGAGCCACCCAGGTGCCCCAGCAACTTTCTTTTTTGATGTCCCCCATGTTTTTGAGAATCATCCACATCGATGAGAGATGCTGTGGTTGATTGTGTGGCTCCCACAATGTCCATTGTGGATGGGCATCCAGGTCTCTTCCAGCTTTTCATGATGACATATAGCAGTGCTATCAACATTCCTGTGCACATACAGAGTGAAGACTAGGGAGAGCATCTTCCATTTGGCAAGAGATTGCCAAACAGCTCTCCCACATGGTTGGACCAAGCCACGCTCTGTCAGCCAGCTCTGTCAGGAGGAAGTTCTGGGCTTCCTACACCAGCACTTGATACTGAGAAGGCAGAACATCCCACCCATAGTCTTCATGAAATTGAATTTGTTAATCACTCTATAAGTGTTTATCAAATACCAACTATGTGCTAGGCACACAGCCAGAAGTTGAGAATAATGAAGAGGGATAGGACTCGGCCCCTGCCCTCCGTAAGCTTGCAATCTGATAGGGAAGACAGATTCACTTATTCAGGAATCATTAGGATAGACTGGACAGCATAAATAGGCGAGTAAAAATTATCCCACCTTGCTACCTATAGGCAACCACTATCTTCTTTTTTAAAGGACACAGTCATGAGTTCAGGGCAAGTCAAAGAAGTTAGTCATGTGAGCAGAAGAACAGGGCTCAGTATCCAAGGAGCAGAGACACCTTGAGCCATAGCTCCAGCAAGATGGTTAGAAACCTTGGCCCAGGGACGGTAGCCCATCAGGCAAGAAGACCACTGCCACATGGCTTCTGGAACACGGTGGCTAGGAAGCTCAGAGCAACAGCCATAGTGTGATAAGTCAACCTTGAGTCATAGTGGCCTTGTATTCAGGGTTTTAGGGAGGAAACATCAACTCTCAAGGTGAGTGATTGGCAGGCAGTACTGGGCAGGGAGCTGGTATATGAGGGAAGTGTAATCACCACAGTACCGGTGATGGTAATGGTCATTTTAAGCAATCCTGCAAGAGAGGCTGGGTGAGGAATCAAGCTGGTCTGCTTCATTTGGGCCTGAGTCACTAGGTAGGAGGACCAGGTTGGAGGCAAGGCCAGAGAATGCAGAATCATTTCAGCCATGTTGTTTGAGGAGCTATCACAAGTTGATCATCAGGTTTAGAAATGAAGATGACTCTTGGCTATAGTTCTAGGTACAGGTTAACTCAGTAAATCAATCCACAAATGTATATGAATCCAGGTATGAGCAGGATATGACTCTAGACTCTGTATGGAACATAAAAACATTTTTAAAAAACCATCTTTATTAGGGGTGCCTGGGTGGCTCAATCAGTTAAGCATCCGACTTGAGCTCAGGTCATGATTTCACAGCCTGTGAGATCGAGCCCCGCGTTGTGCTCTGTGCTGACAGCTCAGAGCCTGGAGCCTGCTTCACATTCTGTGTCTTCCTCTCTCTCTGCCCTTTCCTGCTCATCCTCCCTCCATCCCTCTCTCTCTCTCTCTCTCTCAAAAATAAATAAATGAATATCTAAAAATTAAAAAAAAAAACACCTTCATCATGTGCGTTATAGCACATGCAAATAAATGCACCCTTTTTAAGTATACAGTTTGATGAGTTTCAGTAAGTGCATGCATTTGTGTTCGGACCACCACAATCAAGATACAGAACATTGGTAAGAAGACTTTAAGATCCCTGTCATTTTCCTCATGGAGTCCTTCACTTGCTACAAGATACAGACACTTGAGAAAGATAGTGAAGTATACAAGGCAGCAAAGCATTAAATTCCAATAACTGGCACAGATTATGGGGCTGGGCACTGGAGGGGGCAACCGCTTGGGAGGTGTCTGGTCCTGATGCAAATATACTTGGGGCTAAGAGTTCTCCATCACCCACAGAAGGTCAGGGGACAGACAGGTCCGGCACCACAAGACTTGCTTTTCCCAACATATCTCACCAGCCTGAAATGCCACCATGAGTCACTCCTTTGGTTTGAAACGTTTGGTATTCCTCCTGGAATACCTATACTAAAATGCACAGAAAAGACCTGACAGCCTTTGAGGTGTGTAGAAAGCCAGACCTCCACTGCCATGTAGGATCAGTTTCAGATTTGCTGGCTACCCCTCAGAAGAGGGTAGGGCTGCTCTACGATGAAAGGAGGAATAGACAAAGCAGCTGCTCGGTGCCCTCCAGTCCCTTCCTTCCTTCCTTCCTTCCTTCCTTCCTTCCTTCCTTCCTCCCTCCCTCCCTCCCTTCCTTTCTTTCTTCTTTCCTTCCTTCCTTCCTCCCTCCCGCCCTCCCTCCCTTCCTTTCTTTCTTCTTTCCTTCCTTCCTCCCTTCCTTCCTCCCTCCCTCCCTTCCTTCCTTCCTCCCTTGTTCTTTTCTTTTAACATAGTGAGAGAATGGGTCCTTCCTTTGAGACATCTCAAATAACCACATGGAAGCAATCCCCATCTGAAAACTATGGCATTCATTTTCATCCAGAAAGAGGGGAAATTTTGTCAGGATAATGAGTTCAACAGAGCTTTGGGGAGATGTTCTTTATGGGGGGAGGGGGGAGAACATTCCAAGTCCATGGTCACTGAGGGACAGGGGCAATGGAAGTTAGGACAATAGGTGTCTCCCTCAAGAAAAGAATAGATTGCAGAAGTAGGAGATTGCTGCCTTCAAATCTCTGAAGGCTGTTTGTGAGGCGAGAAGACTGGAATAGATTTATGCGGTCTAGCTGGGAGGAGGGTGGGGAAAGGGGGCAGGTGTTAGTTCAATATGAGAAAGAACTTTCTTAAGGTCAGAGCTATCAGAAGAGGGAACGGGTTTGCCACAGAAAGTAGTGAGATCTCCATCACTAGAGGCATGTAAGCTGAAGTCAGACCCCTTCTGGCAAGAATTCAAGTTTTGAGTGGGTCATTGGATTAAGTCTCTTCCATCACTGAGATTCTCTAATTTGGTCCATGGCCAACCCTTGAGAAACCCCAGTCAAACAAATATTAATGGAGCAGCTGCTTCATATAAGGCGCGATGGGGGAGCAACCAAAGAACGAAAGCTGTGGCCTCTGTCCTCCATGTCATTGGGCAGCTGTTAGAGGCAGGGTGCATTTGGAATCACCAAAGGGATAGAAAACACACACTTCTGAAGTTCAGATGCTGGGGAGGCCCGCCAAGGGTTGGCAAGGGGGTGCAGGGGGGAGCACCAAGGAGGAGGTCAGGTGGCACCAGGCCCGAGGGACACTCCAGAATTCAGATAGGCAGGAAGAGAGGGGAGGGAAGGTGGGCGCACCGGCCAGGAAGCAGGGATAACAGGAGCCAAGCAGGCTGGAGCTCAGGGATGAAGGAATGAGAGACTGAGCAGCAGGAGCTGGGGAGGCCGAGCGGAGAAAATGGACAAGAAACAGGCCCAGGAAGGACCAGGAGCCGCGTGTGGCCCGCAGAGGAGAGGCGTGTGGCCTGGGCCCCAGGTGCCCGTTTGGGGTGCACAGGGTGTACTGGGGGGCAGATTTCTCCCCCACTCCCAATCATGCCGCAGACCACCAGGCATCGTGCCCCAGGAATGCCTCTTACCCCGTTCCCGCAGCCCCACCATGGCCTCCGGCCCCCTCAGGGCAGTAAGCGCTGGAGAAAGACGGGAAAACCCACAAAAATCTTCCAAATAAGACAAATATGTGGTGCACACAAAAGCCGTGCTGGGTGGGATGAGGTTTCGGTTGCTCCTCAGTGGGGCGGACCCATCAAAAGTGGCTTGTGGCCGCAGAAAAATGCGTCATCTCCCACTCTCGGCGGGGCGCATTGTCTCAGCTACCCCCCAAAAGAGCCCAACGCTGGAGGTTCCACAGTGAGGGAGAGGAGGGAATAGGAGCTCAGTCACTGGCCCCAGGGTCACCCACGTGGCCCTGTCCTCTCCCCAGCAGGGGCTCCAGGGGCTTGGGGGGCTGTTTTAAGCTGTCTCATGATTGCTGTTCCTGGCCTTCCTGCCATTGTGATAAGTGTCCAAGACACTGTTGGGATGGGTGGGAGGGTGGCCCATGCAGCCACCTGGTGCCTCATGAGACTTTGGGGCGGGGGGGTCAAGTGGTGTTCCAAATGGAAAAGTCAGTGGCCTCTGGCAGTGCCTGGGGGGGGAGCAGGGGGGACACGGGGGTGATGGGAGGTGGTGGGGAGAAGCTCTCCCCAGACCTCTGTCCTCCAAGTCACTCCCCACCCCCACACCCCTCCAGGCTCCCAGGCCCCTGGGGTTCACGTTCCATTTCTGCTCCAGTTCCATGGTTGTTAGTGGCCATTGTTCCGTAGAGAAAGACAAAAATGTTTTCAGTTTAGAGGCATTGTTTCAGACTTTCTCTCCAAGGGCCAAGGGCCTGGGATGGGAGGCCTCGCCTTGGCAGAGCGACCCCAGGCAGGGAGCGGTTGCACTTGATGGGGGAGGGGCAGCCTGGGTGGACTCTTCTGTCCGTCTGTCTATCTGTATTGGGCGTGCACAGGGAAAGCCCTGAGGGGGGCAAGAGGGCTTCACCCTTAACACAGCTTTGGTTTTATCCTGCCCTCTGACCCCTCCTGGCCTCCAGACCCATCCTCGCTACTTTAGCTCCTGCGTACTACTTAGGCTCCCCCACTATGAATGACTGAGAAACTTTCTCTCTCTTTCTGGGCCTCATTTCCTCATCTTTAATATGAGAGGTTTTCAAGACTCTTCCTGGGTTAAGCCTTGGCATCAACAACTCAGTCACCTCAGTAGCCTTTCTTTTTCTTCACTCCAAGACTCCAGTGGTCAGAGCTGGCCTAAGGTTTGACTGAGTTGATCGCCACCTGAGCAGTGGGCTTTGAAAGGGAAAGCACCTGCTCCTGCCACCTTAACTATTTTAAAATTTATTTTGTAGTCTGGAATTCCACCATTAGAAATTCATTCCTTTGGAGTATACTTCAAAAGCCATTTGTGATAAAATGGAGAGGATAACCGTTAACACCTTTGAACACTAAGAATAAATCTTTGCTTATATATTTCTCTTCACAATGTTGAAAATGTTTGTAGATATACCATCTCATTTGGGACCACAACAGCCCAGCAATTAGTTGACCATTGGTAGAGGTTATGATTCAAGATAAGAAACTCATCACACAGGTGATCTCCTCCCAGGAATTACCTGCATTTTAACAGAAAACGGGGTGAGGGTAAGAATAATCACGAAGAGGGGCTCCTGGGTGGCTCAGTTGCTTAAGCGGCTGACTTCAGCTCAGGTCATGATCTCACAGTTAGTGGGTTCAGGCCCCGCGTCGGGCTCTGTGCTGACAACTAGGTCAGAGCCTGGAGCCTGTTTCAGATTCTGTGTCTCCCTCTCTCTCTGACCCTCCCCTGCTCACAAGGTCTCTCTCAGGAATAAATAAAACATTTTTAAAAAATTAAAAAAAAAAAAGAATAATCACGAAGGAATGCCTATCTGGTGGCAGAAATTTCAAGCCCAGCAATTTCAGGCAGAAGCTGTCTAGTCTGGCTGGGAATGAGGATGCCACCCTCGAGTGACTGGTGGGTACAGGCCCACTCAGCTTGGAGCTGGGCTGGGCCTGCTTGGCAACGCCCCTGCCCACCATCATCAAATCAAGTGGTCAGCCCTCAAGGATTCACTGGACCCCTTGTGAGGGCAGATCTGCTTGGGCAGATGTCTGGATTCATAAGAAACAGCCAGAGAACAATATGCAATAATGACTTGAAAAACAGAGAAAGGGAGAGTACATGCAGAGATGGGTACAAGGGAGCAGAAATCGGAGAGTGCTGTGGCGGGATGAGACCTAGTGTAGAACCTGGAAGGGTACAGAAGGTAACTGCAAGAAGAAAAGGGTGGGTGTAGTGGTGGTCTTCTCTAGGAAGGGCTACCTGGGCACAAAAGCTCCTAGAAAACTGGCCAGTAGTAATCAGCAGAGACCAACCTTGCAAAGCATTCGGTGTCCACGATGAAAAAGAATGATCATTTATTGGGGTCCTAGATCTTAGATAGTTTCTGCACATTATCTTGCTTGGTCCTTGAACTACTCTAGATTTTATGACCCACGGTTTTGCAGAGAAGCAAGCTAAGGTTCAGAGAGAGCATGGTACCTGCCCGAAGTCATACAGCTGGTAAATGGCAGAGCTGGCAGTCAAACCCAAGTCAACCCCAGGCCCCAAAGCCTGCCTTCTAACCACTTCTGCAAGGGTGACATCCGTCTGTAATGCCACCTCCTCTTCCCCCACCAGGGCATTCTCGGGGCACAGAGAATATCCTTGTTATTTCCTGCACAGGCCATTCTTGACCATTTATTTTTCATACAACAAGTAGGGATAGGGATTCCTCTCCAGCCCTGGCTTACTGATGATAGCAAGAGGAAGAAAGTGTCTCTCCACTCTAGGGTTCAGCAAACTTTTCTGTAAATATTTTAGGCTTTGTGGGCCATATGGCCTCTGTTGTAACTACTCAACTCTGGGGAAAGCAGCCATAAACATTACATAAATGAATGGGCATGGCTATGTTCCAATAAAACTTTATTTACATACATATCTAATTCATACACTTATCCATCCATTCATCAATTCATCTGATTGCCTATTCATTCAGAATATTTTTGCTGTGCGCCTTCCATGTGTCAGACACTGTTCTAGGTGATGGGGATGCAGTAACTAAGATAACCCCCCCAGTTCCCACCCTCTTGGGCCTCATTCTTGTACCCTCCTTGGTGACTGATCCCAATGTGTTGTTGTTTTAATTTAAATTCAAGTTAGTTAACATACAGCGTAGTATTGGTTTTAGGAGTAGAATTCAGTGATTCACCACTTACATACAACATCCACTCAATATGTTTAGTAGAGTAGAAACTCCACTGATCGCGGGCTGGGGAGATTCACCATTATTTGATGTGTTTTTAACCTAGAGAAAAAAGGCAAGTCACACTCGAGGATGAAAGGCAGCATGGGATAGTGGGTAAGTGGGGATTCCAGAGCCAAATTGCCACATACTAGGCATGTGTCCTCACACAAGTTGTTTCACCCCTCTGTGCCTCAGTTTCCCCATCTCTACAAGAGGGATGACAGTAGCATCTAACTCCCAGGACTGTCTTGAGAGTCAACTGAGTGAAAATTTATAAAATGCCTACGAGAATGCCAGACTCATAGGAAACACATTATAAGCTTCTGTTAAATACTGGAGATGTCCAAGAGGAAGAAAAAACAATTAGGAATTAGATCACGAGACGGTGCCTACTAATTCCAATTTCACCAGAGGACTATGTTGGACAAACACTTTAATCTTCCTTTGCTCCTATTCCTTCATTTTATTTTTTTAAGTTTATTTATTTATTTTGAGAGAGAGAGATTGAGAGAGAGCGCACGCAGGGTAGGGGCAGAGAGGGGGAATCCCAAGCAGGCTCCACGTGGTCATGGGGCTTGACTCATGAACAGTGAGATCGTGACCTGAGCTGAAATCCAGAGTTGGATGCTTAACTGACTGAGCCACCCAGGCACCCCCTATTTCGTCATTTTAAAGACAATATATATAACGACATAAACTCTCACTGTTTCTTTTGGTCAGGTAGAGAGAGTCGAAATGACTCCCTGATCCCAGATGAAAGAAAAAAAACCCTTTATTTATAAAACAGGAGCTGGGCCAGATATGGCCCTTGAGCTGTAGTTCATTGGTGTGCATAATCAGGGGGAGGAGGTGAGGTTTACCCATGTGGAAGAGTTAAGTTTCAGGATGAGGGTCATGGACGAAGAAGCACCCACTAGGTGGTGTGCATGCCAGGAGTTTGTTGGAGAAGAGCGGGGTTGGGGGGGTGTCGAAAGAAGAAAGGCAGGCTGGGGCCCAGTTCTGGAGGGGTTTGAATATCAGGCTGTTTATTTAGACTTTGCTCTCAGGAGCAAAGGTTCACAATGATGTTCCCTGCTCTGGGGTACCATGACAGGTGACATTCATGCACAAGACTTCCTTCCATAAGTATACACCAGAATAGACTATAGCAGAGACACACCAGGCTTTGAGTTCCAAGGAACTCCCTGTGAATGAGTTTACATTTCCAAGTACTGCAGTTACAGAGCCTCCCCCCAGCCTCCCCCCACCCCCATTTCAATGGTTTTTCGAATAGGAAGGGCAGAGAGAGAATCCCAAGTTGCCAGTGTGGAACCCACATGGGGCTCAAACTCACAGAACCATGAGATCATGACCTGAGCGAAAATCAAGTACTGATTCCCCAACCTGCTGAACCACCCAAGCACCCCAACATTTTAATGTTAATTGCTTATTTTCACATACTGTGGACAGAGAAAATGGCTGGTATCTTATGTTGGGGATTTGGGGAATTTGTTGAGGCTTTTTTCTGTGTGAATGCTAAAAATGTATTTGGGGGAAAAATGTGTTCTCGGTTTGTATGGTATAACATATATCAGTTACAGCTTGTTAATTGTGTCACTCAAATCCTCTATTATCCTTATTACGACTTCTGTCTATGTGACCTGTAGATTTCTGAGCTTTATCTAGGGCCAGAGATTTGTCCACTTTTTCCTTGTCTTCTATCAGCGTTTCCTTTATAAATTTTGAAACTGGATTAAGAATCATGGAAGTCATATATCTTTAATAAGATTATATCTTGTATTTGCATATCTCCTTTGTTTCTTTTAGAGTGTTTTGCCTGGGATTCCATATTGTCTGAAGCTAACATACCTGGTTAATTTTTGTTATCATGTGCTTGGTATATTTCCTCCATCTGTTCATATTCAAAATGCTCTTGTTATTTGGTATCACATATATCCGTCAAGAGCATATAGCAGGCTTTTGCCTTTAATAGAAGAACTTTTCTCTTTTTTCATGTATTATTTCAATGATTTTTAGACTTAGCCTATCATTTTATTTTATGCCTCCTTTTTAATTTGTTTCTTTATTCTGTCCTTTTGTTAGAGTTTTCTTTGCCCCCCCCCCCCCCCGCTTTTATTTTTCCCTAAATATCTGGAATTTGATTTTCCAATTACCCATCTTCTGTTGGTCACTCTTATACTTGAATCCATATATCTTTAACTTAGGCTTTTCCATCAACGTCTACTGCTCATCAGGGAACTCTGTCTCCTTTAGCACATTTTAGTGTTTTCCTTCCTCCTTCATTTGTCACCTCCCAAGTTGAGATCATCTGGGTAGATTATGGTTCCATATTGTTGTTTTTATTATTTTTTTTAAGTAACCTATACACCCAAGGTGGGGCTTGAACTCAAGACCACGAGATAAAGAGTTACATCCTCCATTAACTGAGCCAGCCAGCCGCCCCCATATTGTTTTAAACATGTTTACATTATGCCTCAGTAATGCCTCAAAACTTTCAGAGTTCACTAAAAGTTTTACTAGTTTCTTCATTCACCATACTTTCAGCAGCCCACGTCTTCCTCTTCCTTGAATTCACCATTTTTTAAATTGAAGCACACCCCCTAGGAATTCTATAAAGTATCTGAGGGTGGCAAACTTTCTCCTTGCAAAACAAAAAATGTCTTAATTTTCCCCTTCCTACCTGAATACTTCATTTCCCTTTGGAACTTTGTTGATAGTGTTCCATTGTCTTTTAACACCCAGTCTGCCAATTTAATATTATTTTATTGGTGACCTGCTTTTTCTCTCTGTAACTTTCTAGGCCTTTTTTTCTTTATTGTTGTTGTTCTGAAATTTCACTATAACGTCTTGGTGTGGGTCTTTTTTTTCCTGGGAACATTCCATCTAATGGTTAATTTCTTTCTTCAACAACTGGGAACTTTTCTTTGATTAGTTCTTTAATTATTTTCTCTCTTCTATTCTCTGAAGTCCTATCCTTCTGTAATATCTATTTAGACAGATGTCTCTTTCCTTTTTCTCTCAGGCTTTCCATCTTTTTATTATTTTCACTACAGTTAAGACTTCTTCAGCTCAGCTGTCCCTAATAACTAGATCATTAAACTCATCTCAGACCATTTACTGAGTTTGAAAATCTGATAATCAATTTTTAAATTTCTAAGAACACTGGTTGAGGGTTTTTTAAAGATTTTATTTTTAAGTAATCTCTACATCCAATGTGGGGCTCAAACTCACAACCCCAAGATCAAGATCTTGTATGCTCCACTGACTGAGCCAGCCAGGTACTCCTACTGGTTGATTTATTATTATTTGGAATCTCTATAGGATAATGGTTATTCTTCAGTTAAACTGGTTTGTGTTGGGGGTGCCTGGGTGGTTCAGTCACTTGAGCATCTGACTTCAGCGACTTCTGCTCAGGTCATGATCTCACAGTTTGTGGGTTCAAGACCCACACTGAACTCTGCACTGATAGTACAGAGCCTGCCTCAGATTCTCTCTCTCTTCCTCTCTCTCTGCCCCTCCCCCACTTGTGCTGGCACTCTCTCTCTCTCAAAAATAAATAAATAAACTTAAAAAAACTTTTTAAAAATGTTTATTTATTTTTGACAGAGAGAGAGAGAGAGAGAGAGAATCTGAAGCAGGCTCCAGACTTCAAGCTATTAGCACAGAGCCTGACGCGGGGCTCGAATCCATGAACCATGACATCATGACCTGAGCTGAAGTCGAACACTTAACCGACTGAGCCACCCAGGTGCCCCAAAATAAACTGTTTTGTGTTATTTGTTCTATTGTCTCCATTTCTTTGGGTGTTTACGCTTCTATATTGTTTAGAGCTACACTATCCAATACAGCAGCTGTTTGCTATTTACATTTAAATTATTAGGGGCATCTGGCTGGCTCAGTTGGAGCATGTGACTCTTAATCTCAGGGTTAGGAGTTCGAGCCCCATATTTGGCATAGAGATTACTTAAAAATAAAATATTTGAAAACACATTTTAACTGATTAAAACAAAACAAAATAAAAAATTCACTTCCTCAGCTGCAACAGCCACATTTCAAGAGCCCAGTAGCCACATGCAGTATATACACATTGGACAACTCAACCATAGTACACTTCCATCATCCCAGAAGGTTCTATTGGGCAGTACTGGCTTAGAGTTTCTCTGAACCATGGTTCTATTTTTCCTTATATCTTCAGTGATTCATGATGTTCGGCTCATCATAGCATTTGAGGATGTCTATTTGCCAGTTTGGGTTCATGGTGGCCCATCCCTGGTTATTGAGGGTGGGTGGGAGATGAGCAGCGGGCTGACAGCTTTTCTCCTAGAAGAGGCTTCTCTGTTTGTGTCTTAGAGTGTCAGAAGCTACTTGCTCTGCCTCCCCAGTGCCAGCACGTTGGAGCAAATCCACTACTGCCAACTGGTCATAAAGCAGCAAGGAACGTGCCTGGGGCCTCCTCTGGTTCTGTTGAGTCTGCTGTCTCAGGCTTAGAGCCCTCAAACCATTCTTCCCTCCACAGCAATCTTCTGCTTCGTAGATTTTAGCTGTGGTTCCTTCCAGCCTAACTGCTTTAGAGCTTTGATGCTATTTGCTCTTCATCTTTCTGGGATCCAGCATTTCTGATTTGCTAATGGTTCTCTCTTGTTTTCTCACGCTGTAATACAGTGAGGATTTTTTTTTCCTAGAGTTTTTCTGTCAGTTAGTGGATTGGGGCAGGAGAGAAGGTCTTCTGCCAGTTTGACCCAAACTTCAACAACACCTATGTGTAAGCATCGCTCTGCTCCTTGTAGTCATGTTTCATAACTAACATTTCACTACACCTGGTGATTCCCAAGTTTAGACAGGTGCTGGCTGGCTGCACTAGAATCACCTGAGAATCCATGGGCCCTGTTCCTGGGAGCTTTGGATGCACAGCCTGGTTTGGGAATCATCGGCCTACTTAGTGGGATGGGTAGAAAAGAGGCTCAAGGGCTCAAGAAGGACCTCCTCCTTTGCAGGCTAGTTCGTGGCCAATGCCTAAATGCCAAAATCTCTAACAGCCAGATCGCCACTTCCGTGAGTGAATGCGATCCTGGGTGGTGTGGAGATGGAGACACTAAGGGATCTCTTTCTCCTTGGCCTGCAGAATGGAGAGAAGTTGCAAAACCCATTGTGGATAAGTCAAGGACAAGACAGATACAATGAGTACAACTGAATGGAAATAGAATGAGTGATTGCTGCAGGCCTCTCTCTCCCTCCCACAGCAATATCAACTCTGCAGACTCCCAAGATCAAAATGGGGCCAGAAAATTCCCCCATCTAGAGGGTTTGTTTTTTTTTTAACTTTAATTGCTATCCTGGTGAGGGGCCCACCTCCAGCTTTGAGGAGATATATTCACTGGTTAGATTTGCAGTAATGATTATTATTGTTACTGTTAAGAAGAATACACTCATTGTCTCCAGTGAGCTCAGAATGCTGCACAAACATGACCTCATTTCTCCTCTGAACGGGGCAGGTATTGTTAACTTTGTTTTCCAAAAGAAGGACACGGAGGCCCAGCGCAGTCCAATGCCTTGAGCGAGGCCACACATCAAGAAAGGGAGGGAAAATGGAAGCAGGCCCCAGGCCTCTTCCCTTTGCGTCCCTGGGGTCCCTGCACTGGTCTAAGCTCACTCGTCCCGTCAGGCCTTTGACTTCTGTTATGGCCACAGAGTTGGTTCCAGGGGTCCGAGGGGATCAGAGCAGTCAGAGTCACCAAGGTTAGAGACCACGAGAGGCATAACCGTTACTTTTTCAAGGCCCAGCCAAGTCCCGACTCCCGGCTCAGCAGTCAAAACCCTGCCTTGTTCGGCTCCCGTTTCACGAGGTTCCGATCTGGCTGGCTTCTCTCCCCACTTCCTCATCAAGGGACTCAAGCTCTTCACTCCCGAATCCACTCAGACCTAAAACCGTATTCACACAGCATCTGTCCTTCTGCCCCATGAGGAGAATCCGCTCTCACATGTCCCCTGGGTCAGTTGTGGCACATTTGGGCCCTTGGGCCTTCTCTGGGCCTTTGTTTCTGTCACCCCCAAGCCCTGCCCCAGAATACATTTTGCCCTTCCTACTCTACGCCCTTCCTGCCCAAGCTTCAGGTCTCAGTGTGCCCAGGAAACCTACTGCCTCCCGAAACTCCTGCCACCCTTATCCATTCATTCCACAGATTGTTATTCAGGACGATTCTGGAACGTAGGCACCTTGGAAGAAGGTGGGGATCCAGTAGTGAACAAGCCAGACAAGGTTTCTGCTTTCACGGAGTTTACATTCTTATGGGAGAGACAGGAAAAACGAAAGTAAGTCATTCAGTAAGTGTCTGGGAACATAGCCCAAATCTATGATGTCTCCCCGTCTTCCACTCTGTCCGAGAAAGAGTCTGGCTTGCCTAGGTATGTCAAAAAAGGTTTCTATGGCCAAAGGGTGACGGCAGACAAGAGCAGAGGGGCTCAAATGAGGCTGGGGAGGGAGGCAAGCCTAGTCTACAAGGGCCTTGAAGCCCACACAAGCAGCCGAGTTTCATGCCCAGAGCAATGGGAAGACCTTGCAGGATTTCCACAGGGAGTGACATGGCTGCATTTATATTTTATGACGGAGATTCCCCATGGGGCTGGGGTCGGGCAGGTGCCGTTTCACCCCCTTCTCTGAAGGGACATTTGGCAATGTCTGGAAACACTTTTGGTTGTCATAACTTGGGAAGGTATGCTACTGGCATCTGGTGAGAAATGGCCAGGGATGCTGCTAAACGTCCTGTGGTGGCCCCCGCACCCCAACACCGATAGTGCTGAGGTGGTGAAACCCCGCTTAAAGATGACTCTGGCTGCCGTGTGAAGGACCAGCTCCTCTACCCGAGCAGCCCCTTTGCCTT
Organism: Crocuta crocuta; assembly: GCF_008692635.1. Lineage (NCBI taxonomy): Eukaryota > Metazoa > Chordata > Mammalia > Carnivora > Hyaenidae > Crocuta > Crocuta crocuta. The sequence continues at coordinate 3,411,603 of NW_027528611.1, read as the reverse complement.
TTAACAGGGGTCTTCTGGTGACAATGCCGTCCATAAGCCACAGGGACAACGGGACTGGCTGAGCCGGGGAAGGAGCCCTTCTGAGGCATTACTGTGTGCAGGCCACCTGCTCTGTGGGGGCCGACAAGGGACTGCAGAGACCAGCTCAAACTGTGTCCTCTGCCTCCACGGTCATAGCTGAGATGTCGTCACGACAGCCGCTGCGAGCTCAGCGCTCTCCTCCTCTCTGACGTCCCGCGTGCCAGGCCTTCACGGGGCTGCCGAGAAGCCGGGCACCGACGGCACGCGATGCCCGGCGCTTACGTGGAGTTGACGGGTATTTGCAGCAGCATGTAAACCTATCATTACGGCCTCACCATGTAAATCAACATAGCCTTGAAGGGCTCTCTTGCCCCAGTCCCCCAACTTGAGGCTGGTTTTAAGATTGAGGACCGACATGATTGAGCTGTGGTGACACTGGGAGGTCTGGAGGAAATGTCTCCAAAGGAGGAGGGGACCAGCTCCTGGNGAGACAGAGACAGAGAGAGAATCCCAAGCAGGCTTCACACTGACAGTGACGTGGGATCAATGAGGGCTCAGTCCCATAAACTGTCAGATCATGGTCTGAGCCGAAACCAAGAATCAGACATTTAACCGACTGAGCCACAAAGGCGCCCCTGTGGAGATTTCTTTTTTCACCTTTTTTGGGGGCTGGTGGTGCTGTTTGTGTCATGGAAACTTTGAAGAAAGCCGTAGAAAACCCCTCTCTGGGAAAATGAACCCTGGAGACAAATGTTTATTTATAATTTAGGAGAGTCTCAGATCTCCCTGAAGCCTATCCATGACCTTACAAATGAATTCACACCAACATGTAAATGACTAACAGGGTTCTGTGTTTCTATCTTAATGGGGAATAAAGCCCTTACCCCCAAGGAACGGGAGTTCTAACTAGGGGAAACTACTCCATCAGGGGGTTGAGACACATTCTAAAGGGACGGGCAAGCATCTCCTAACTTCTGAAGTCTTCCCACGTCCCCGCTGCACCTACATACAAAACGGGGTTTGGAGGTAGGGAAGCAAAAGAGTGAGGAAAGGCAATAAGGGCTGTGTTTAGGCTGATTTGGAATCAAAAGGCCACCTGAGATTTGACCCAATGGGGCTTATTGGGACCACAGTACCAGATACTCCTGCTCAGCCCAGAGCATCAGATCTTGTTAATGGGCCAATAAAAATTAGGGGGACAAAGGCCAAGCCCTGGCAGCTCAAATGAATCTCTTCAGCAAGAGGGAGCAATCTCGTAAAGAGTTGTAACTGAGCAAACAGAGGACTCATTGCGTTTCATTAACTTTAATAGTGCTTGTTAGGTTGGCTTCCAAGGGCTGTGGGACAGGAGAGAGAAAGCCAGACTCATCATCGGGGACTTGGGAGCGGGCTGGCTCTCGTGGGCGCCCCTGAGGCGCCCAGCGCTGAGCTGG
>NW_027528611.1:3355691-3410124 GCF_008692635.1 Crocuta crocuta | reverse complement strand
TCCTCCCCCCCCCCCCCCCACGGGCTCCCCAACCCAGCACGACATCCTGGCTACACAGGCAAGGAGCCCAGGCCTCAAGGACTAATTCTTTCCTGCCAGGGTGGAAAAAGACAGGGACAAAGAGCTTGGGGCACACCATCTCCAGGCTGGGCAGGCCACCTGGCTCTGGGCACCCGCACAGAGGCCCTTCCCAGGGGCAGCAAAAAGCCAGCTCCAGCGTGCACCAAGCCCCCACTACAGGATCCCACCAGCCCAGAGCCTCCTGGGCCCGGGACCATTGTCAATGCCGGCCACGTCCCTGACCTCCTCCTTCTTCTCTAACCCCAGACGTGTACACTGCCAGAAAAATGGAAAACAAACAAACAGGGCCAGCAGAAAACACACCACCAAACAAACCCGCCTCACATTGTCCTCTGTGGTCGGCCAGGGCCTGGAGCCAGAGGCCACTGGCCTGGAAAAGCCCGAACAGCTCACTGCATGCAGCCCCTGAGCAGAGCCTCCTCCCCTCCCCAGTGCGGGTCTGCCTCGCCTCCTCTCCCCCCTCTCTGCTTCCTCCTTTTTCTCTCCTCCTCCATCTTTCTTTCTCTTCTATCCATTCTTCCCCTCCTTTTTACTTCTTTTTGTTCCTTCTCCCCCTTCTCTCTGTTCTCTTTCTGCATCCAGGATGAAATAAACTCACTGAACACTGAAGGAATCCTGCAGTACCTAAAGCCCAGAGTATATAAAACCAAGTCATGATGTGAGCCAGCCATGCGGTTGCCTTGCTTTAAAGCCATCTGGGGTTCCAGACCCACGTACAACCCTTAGCATCAGATGGAAACCGGCTCTTTGTCGTCTGGTCTGCCTTTCAGATCTTAATACTTGTCCCCTTAAAGACTTGTCTCTAGGGGCGCCTGGGTGGCTCAGTCGGTTGAGTGTCTGACTTTGGCTCAGCTCATGATCTCACAGTTCATGGGTTCGAGTCCTACATCAGGCTCTGTGCTGACAGCTCAGAGCCTGGAGCCTGCTTCAGATTCTGTGTGTCTCTCTCTCTGCCCCTTCCCCACCCGTGCTCTGTCTCTCTCTATCTCTCAAAAAATAAAAATAAATGTTAAAAAATTAAAAGAAAAGAAAAAAAAAAAAGACTTGTCTCTAGTTGAACCACATTATTAATTCCCTGAGACATTCCTGTTCCAAGTCCTTGCTCACCCCATTTCCACCACCTGGAAAGCCCTTACCCTCTTCATGCAACTCCACATAAGGGACTTCTATGTATGCTTTGAGGCCATCTTTAAACCCTCTCTTCTGGGGCAACCCCAAGCTTCCAGCTGCAATTCATCTGTCTCCTTTGTGTCCTCATTAGAATTTTATGTTGGCACCTTTGTATTTGGGCATTTACCATGTTCTGCCTTATATTCTAATTATTTAGATGCAAATTTCTCTCTCCCACCTAATTATGAACTTGAAAGGAGAAATTATGTCATCTTCGAATTCCCATATTCTTTAAGTTCCTGGCACATGGTAAGTGCACAAAGAATGTCAGACTCATTAAAAACTGAATCAATGGTTATGAAGAAACACACATACAATTAATTCCACATCTTAACTTGACCATTTGCAAATTTGTTTGAGGCACTGGGTTTCTTGAGTAGGGTTCCCCAGGTCTGATTGCAGGAGTTTGCCGAGGGGTGGAAGGATGGTATGTTAGATGGCTCCACCTACTGGCAAATAGTGGTATTACATCTTGGGTCCGCCAAAGAGAAGCAACACAATTTCTCAATCAATCCCAACAGTATTGGACCAGGGTGTGCAGGGGTGGATGAGGCAGAAGAGGACTAGAATGAGTTCCTCTCGCTCCTCAGCAGCTTTAGGCTGATCAAGAAAGGAGCATCCCTGAGTCTGGGCCACGGCTTTTTCTCATCCAGCACACTGCAGCCTCCAGCAGACAAATAATTTTGCAGAGCCAGAGTGAGACACCGGGGAATAACAGCCTGGCTATGATGCCCTTTAGCTTTGCCAACTCAGCTTCAGCAAGATGCCTAGGACAGCCTTCCACCTAAGACAGAGGAAGAGGGGTGGCATGAAGGGAGAGCCTCTTGCCAACCAAGAGAGGCAAACATCTCTAAGGATCTTGACACTCCGCATAAGCACACAGGTGGCAAACACTCTGACCCCTTCCTTGCTGCAAGTTTTCAGCTTCTCCTAACAGGATTCTTGGTCCCATAGGAGCCCTTCTCAGAAAATACAATAGAAGCTATTGGGGAACTGAGTTTTTTAAATAGCAGTGTACTTTATGATTTGGTCCATGAATGCCTTGAACTTTGCCCCAATACCTCTACCCATCCTTTCTTTGATCCAGGACACTCAGAGGAATTACACTGTTAGGTGGAGAGGTTCTCCTCTGTTTCTCCATCTTTTCCTCTGGGAGGGAACACAGTGGAGATTTGGGGGAGGAGAGCCACAAGGAAACAGGTCAGGAAAAGCAAAGCTGAGCTGGCCCTCAGCAAAGTTAGGAACTTCATTAGGAGTGACTGACCCTATAGCCCCTCCTCTGCCACACCTTTGTTAAAGTTTCGACTGATAATTAAAGATTTAACATGGCAAAGGCTTAATCTCGTTACTCTGTCTCACAGTGATATTTGTAGTTAGGACCCAAGGGACACAAGGTTTAGCTCAAAGGAGTGATCCTCCTATGATGGGATTTTAAGCACTGGTGGGAAAGATCTTTGATGAGGCAGTGGAAAGACGATGAGGGTTCTGCCTCCTGAGTTGGCTTCCCCAGCGTTCAAATAGAAGTGGCCTGTGGACTGAGCCCCACCCACCTTGGCCCTTGGCCCCTGGCCTTTGGGGAGATCCTGAGCTCTGACTTGGAAAGTTCCAGTTCTGCTTCTTTGTCTTCCAGAATCTGAGTCTCTGGCCAGAGTCACCTCCGGCCCACTGCATCTCTGTGGTTTTTCTTCAGCTCGGAGTGTCCACACTGCCCCTCCATTTAACCCTCTGCCGCCACCAGTCCTGTCAGAACCCAAAGCATCCTCAGGCTGGCGGGAGACAGAGAGACAGGTCAAAGGATGTTCCTTGGATTTCCCTTGAATCTCCTCGGGATTCCCATGAGCTCACCATCCCTTCATTCTTTCATTCACTCAACAGACATTCATTGAGCACAGCTATGTGATCAGGGCTGGGGATAGAGTGGTGACCAATATGGGTCTTGCCCTCAAAGGTTTGGAAGACAAGTGAAAGGAAACAGACCATTACAGTACAGCATGGCCAGGGCCATCCCAGGGGTATTGAGCTCTGAGCCTGCTACAAGGTACATCTAAGCTGGTCTTGAAGGGTCGTGGTGGTTTTCCAGCTGGCAAGAACAAGGTATATGCCAGGCATGGTGTGGCTTGGGTATAGTAATGGCGAGATCGGAAGCGAAACATAAAATGTCACTGAAGAGAAGGGTCCAGGACTGGCACAGAGGGCCACGTATGCCATACAAAGAGTTTAGAATTTACCCCTGTCAGGCAACCGTCCGCAGGGGACATAGTGAGTACTGAGCAGAGGCAGTAGTAATAGGGGTTGACAGGGGGGATGGATTGTAGGAAAGTTTCACAGGATCTGGTGGCCTCTTAGATGCAGAGAGTTTTTTTGGTCTCTGAGAAATCTAGCTGGGATCACTGAGTGAGTTATGGGGTCATTAACCCCAAGGTGGAGGTCACAGGAAAAGGACAGTTCAGGGGAGAGTACTGGGAGGAACTATGAGTTTGGTTGGGTGTCAGCTCAGCTTGAGGTCTTGAGAAATGCCATTGGAAATAGCTATAAGTAGGCAGAAATATAGGACTAGATAGAAAAGAGAAGAACTAGAGATAGAGATCTGAAAATGAGACACTCAGAATGAAAGCTGGAAAAAAGGTGGGGGTTAAGGATGTAGATCTGGGGGTCATCAGCACTTTGGTGGTAGATGGAGTCGTAGTGCCCCACAGTTAGACACAGTTGGAGCAAACCACCCACCTGCTTTGTGCTGAGACTTCCAACAACCTGCAAGGTCAGAATTTTATCTTCCTCCTTTGCTGGGTGAGGAAGCCGAAGCTCAGAGATGTGAAGAAACTTGATCAGATTTACCCACTGAGGGGGCTGGGACTTAAACTTAGAACTGTCTGACCACAAAACCACCGCCCTCACTGTCCCTGGGTGAGAGTGCCTAGGGAAGTCATGGAGTGTGAGAAGTGAGAAAATCCAAGCTAGAAACACTTAACAGGCCAGTGGAGGGAGAGCAGCCAGCAGATCTGGGAAAAGAAAGGCTCCAAGAAGGGGGAAGAAAAATGTCCCGAGGCTTCTGATGACGCAGAGAGGTCAGGCTAGATAAGGACTGGCAGGCAGCCCCAGATATAGAGACGTGAACTCACTGGAGACCTAGCGGAGGGGTGTCAGAGGGGCCCTGGGCCAGAGCGCACTAGGGTGAGGGGTGAAGGGAAGCAGTGAAGTGGAGAGCCGGTAAGCTCCTCCTAAAAGTTCAGGAGCCCCGAGGGACAGAGGCAGCAGGGTCTGGGGAAGTTTGTTGTTGCTACTGTAAGATGATGCAGGTTGTGCTCTGTTTACAGGAGAAGGAGCTGAGGTGAGGGATTCAGGAGAAGGAGGCGACAGTTGACAGCTCCAGATCCCTGCAGGGCCAAGACAAGATGAGATCCTTGCACATGTGTGTGGGATTGGCCTTGGCCAAAAGGAGGGACCCCTCTCCCAGCAGTAGAAGGAGAGGGGATTGGGGGACAGGATATTCATGCCAGGTGGCTTCTGGCTTCTCAAAGAAACAGGAGTTGAGGGTACTGATTGGAGAAGTCAGGGGGCTGAGGCTGGCAAAGGGGAAACCGAAGTTTGGAAGAGCAGCTGTGTAGAAAGGGATAGAGCACAAACTCAGGGCAGTTTGGAGACTTGCCTTGTGATGTGGAGGGGTCTGGAACCATGCTTGGTGTTGACGCCAATTGGCAGGTTGGATAGTTTTGTTTCCTTCATGGAAGCGGCCAGGGAGCAGGTGGGGAGGAAGCAGGTGGCAAAGTGACTCAGGTGTGGGGGTGGGCAGGGAGGAAGGGCTGGGAGGACACTGGGATGAGGGGCCAAGGAGGCCACCCAAGTGGCCAGAGGAGACACTGGAACAGGTATGGGCAGCTTGGACCAGCTTGGACAAGACTCCCCACCCGAGTCTTGGCAGGGCTGCCAGAAGACCTCCCTTGTAAAGGCAAGACCTTGGAGCCTTGCAGCAAGTTAGTCCTAGAATCCCAGGGCCGGAACACACTTTGAGAGAGCATTACTTCCAATCCTCTGCCTTTATGGCCAAATGGCTCCGGACCCACCCTGGACGGGTGGGAAACAAGGACCGACCAGGGTCAACGTATCCACTGACATGGCATGATCCCCCCTCCCTCCTTTCTTCCATTTCTTTTGTTGTTGTTCTGAGCACTCTGTATTTCTCTCTGTCAATCATCGATTTTTGTTTATATTTCTATCATATCCATCAATTTCTGTCATCAAGATTCACCTCAAATCCCTCCTCATCCATGAACTCTTCTTGGATGATCAGCTTCTGTCTCCTGACTTTAAAAAAAATGTTTATTTATTTATTTTGAGAGAGAGCATGAGCAGGGAAGGGGCAGAGAGACAGAGAAAGAGAGGGAGAGAGAAGCGGGGGAGAGAGAGAGAGAGAGAGAATCCCAAGCAGGCTATGAGCTGTCAGCACAGAGTCCAATGTGGGGGCTTGATCTCACAAACCATGAGATCATGACCTGAGCCAAAATCAAGAGTCAGGAGCTTAACTGACTGAGCTACCCAGGCGCCCCCACCCTAGAGGGCCTCAGACAGTGTGTACTGGGGGGAGAAGATGAGATAAGGACCATATTCCACTTGATGGAATGACTGATCAAATCATCAGGAAGAGGAAGGGCGAGGATTGGAAGAGGTGGGACTGGCAGGTCTGAGGGTACAGGCTAAGGAGCAGGGATCCAAGAGTCCAAAGTCAGGTGAAACATGGATTCTGCTTCCAGCTTTGCCTCTTACATATGTTGTGTGACCAAGTCATGTGACATCTCATCATCAGACAAATGTAATGGCTAAAGCCTTTTATACTCCTACATGATCCTCCAGAGCAAGATTAGTGCCCTATTACCCCTTGTGCGTGAAGGGGCTAGTCTGTGACCCTCAGCTTACCCCAAATGATTAACAGTGGCCAGAATGTGTTAGGTCTCTGTGGATTCAGAGAAGGCAGCACAGAGGAAGGAGGAGGTACACAAGATTCAGAGTCTAGCCTGGGGCCCCAAGTCTTGGCTTTGCCCCTTCTTAGTCATCTGGGCAGGTTGACCTTCTTGAGCCTCAGTTTTCCCATCAACAAAAAGGGCAAAACAATTCTTGCCTGATAAGTGTGTGGTGGAGTGCCTGTTCCAGTGCCTGGCACACATAGAAAGCACTCAGTAAATGGTAGCTATGAGCTCTAATTTGTGTGAGTGCCCGGGCCTTTAACACAGGGTAAGAAGTGCATGGTGGTAGAGAAAGAGATTCTGGAACTACACTATTTGGCAGGTGAGTTTTCTTCTATTCTCCCACTTGAAAGTGCTGCTGACAAGCACAGTGTGTTGGAATGTATGGCATTTCTGGAAACTTCTGCTGGGGGTGGTGAGAATTGAGCCCCATTGGTTGTCCTCACACCCAGCAGCATCAAAGTCAGGCCTGAGACAAAACTGCTTCTTCCCAGGCACTACTATACCTTTACTATCAAACATTGTGGATTTTGTTCCTTCTGAGAAGCAGTAAAATAACAATAGCCACTGCCTACTGAATACCTACTATGTGCGGGCGGGAAAGGGGGGGAGCTTCGTTCGTTATTTTATTTAATTTACACCGTAACACTTTGAGGTGGGTGTTTTTATTTCCTTTGTCAGAGGGGAAAACTGAAGCTGACGATGGATAACTTATCTGAGGTCACATAGCTAAAGAGTTAACAGAGCTGAGATTTGAACCACAGGGTTTCTTTTACTCTTGAGCCCATGTGGTTAGAGGGTGATGCATGCCCCCATTTGAGGTTATGTGTGACCCTACCTGTTTTGTAGATGAGAAAGCTCAAAGAAGTGAAATAACTCAACAAAACTAGATAGATGGCTGGAAAATGGTGGGGCCCAACATTGTCCGTGGGCCATCTAATTCCTACCTGTATGTGTTCTCCATTAGACTACACTGCCTGTCAAGGAGGGTCAGTGGACCCATTTGATAGATTGGGGAAGCTGAGCAGCTGAGAGAGAAAGCAAAGGCTCATGGAAGGAGACTTGATGGGGGACGGGAAGTCCTTGAGCGTGACGGAGCCCTGGCATAGGTATCCCTAAGTAGGATCAGAACCGAGGTATATATTCTATGGGTTCCCCAGCCCAGTCGTCTCCCCAGACATTTGCAGGGGAAATTGGAATGAAATGAAATGTCAGAAGCAATCCTAAAGGACAGTGCAGCCTGGAAGCAAACTGTGGCCTGAGAGAGTATGGGAGGGAACCCAGGGACATTTCACTCCTGCTGGTGAGGGTATGACATATGCTATGGCTTTTGTAATACCTCTTGCAAGAGCCATCTCATTATTCCTTCCTTGTCATCTTCCTGTATCACTAGCCAGTTAGAGGGCAATGGAACCAGCCCCTCAGGTCACAGTGCCCAGTGATATAACCCTTGCTTCTGCTCCTACAGAGTCCTCCGAAAGACTGGGGATGGGCTGCAACCAGCCTGGATGGTGGGAAGCAGAGCAGGGAACTGCCTCCTCTGCCCAGATGTAGAGGAAGATCATCTGGTCCTAGAGGAGCAAAGGACAAGCTGGCAAAGTGAGAAAAAAAGGAAGCTACAGTAAAAATACTGAAACTCCCAGAGACTTAGCAGCTAAGGTAGGGCAACGTCCACACTCAAGGCACTAGGAAATCATGTTGAATCAGATAGAAGGTCTGAGATAACCTATTAATCTGCCCCTACAGAATCCTTCATGCCCACCTCACCTGCAGTTTAGAGGGTGCACTGGAGCCCTCCTCCTTAGGGACCCAGAGAAGCTCCCATGAGTGTCCACAGCAAGGCAGAGAGACAAAGCAAGGCACAGTGCAATCTCCCTTCCCTGCCTTGGGGGGCTCCCCAGCTCTCTCCCTGTGCCCCCATGTAGATCAGGCACCATCTGGCAACCTCCAGTTCTTTTTTTTAAACCACTCTCTTGTTTGGGGCAGAGAAGATGGCAAGTTTGCACTTGTCCCCCAGCCCTATACATAATTGGTGGCAGCAGGTAAAGCAGCTTCAAGGGGAGGGGTTTGCCAATGGAATGAAAGAGGGAGGGAGTCTTAGGGTGACAGAGCTGGCAGGGACCGGGGAGATCATTTGACCCAAACTTGTGTGCCCTCCACACCATTCCCATCAGCTGTGTGCTTCCATCCCAACCATCTTCTCTCATGCTAAGCAGGTATACTCAAGACCTCCTCCCCCAAGCTTCATAATGGCAACTGTCTCCTTTCCACCAAGGAGCTAATCCACCTGCTAGTTTCCTAGAATACACTGAGGCCCATTGAGATATGACTTGCCCAAAACCAATCTTCATCCCAGGATAGAGTCAGGACAAAAAGCCCAAAGTCTGTGCCCATTGTCCTACTTTTCTTCTCAATCCCTAGGGAAGGAAGGGTTCAGTTCTTCTCCCTGGGGACTCAGGAGATCTCTGACATATCACACCTGTCACCTAGCTGATGTGGGCTGCCAGTGTCAAGGGTCTAAGAGCTGAGTTATTTTCAGGATGATTCTGGTCATTGTCCCTTCCTCCTGGATACCCCAAGGGCTTTGTGAGGTTAGTCTGGGTCCCAGGGTCCTCCTCCCTGTAGAAAATAAGTCTGGGTGGCTTAGTCGGTTGAGAGTCTGACTCTTGATTTCAGCTTAGGTCATGATCCCAGGATTGTGGGATGGGGCCCCACCTTGGGCTCTATGCTGAGCATGAAGCCTGCTTAAGATTCTCTCCCTCTCCCTCTCTCTCTCTCTCTTTCTCTCTCTCTCCTTCTGCCCCTCTCCCCTGCTTGCATGCGCTCCCTCTCTCTCTTAAAATAAATGGCTCTGAAGCCTGGATCCTGGCATGGTCTCAGGTTGCCTGAAGCCCCATACTGTAAGAAAGCCTTTACCACCTCTCGAGGGGTTTCCTCTAAGATAAAAGAAAAGAAAATCTATAAATCCATCCAGGAGACAGTGTTCATGGTTTGGAGACACTACTTTTATACACTTTGCCTTTATTTTTTAAAATATCACTTGTTTTTCCTCTGCTACTCCGCAGCTGGAGATATGAAGGGTTAAGAATGGACCAGTTATGGGGCGCCTGGGTGGTTCTGACTCTGGCTTAGGTCATGATAGGATCTCACAGTTGAGGTTGAGTTCAAGCCCCTCTTCCAGCTCTGTGCCTGCAGCTCGGAGCCTGGAGCCTGCTTAGGATTCTGTGTCTCATTCTCTCCTCTCTCTCTGCCCCTCCCCCACTCGTGCTCGGTCTCTCTCTGTGTCTCAAAAATGAATAAGCATTAAAAAAAAAAAAGAATGAACTATTTAGGACCACATCCTGAAGCTGTGAGAGTGGGTTTGGAGAAGTACGTTGAGCAGATCTTTGTGTCTGTAGTTACACACATAGGTATATTCCTGTGGGTCAGCTTTTGCCCCTGTGCTGAGTGTGAGTGTTTTACATGGGAGCCCACTTCTATATGGGTAGGTCTACCTCCAAGGCCTTAACTGCCAGGTAGTCTGCCCTGGAGCTGGCAGTTTTAGCTCAGGAAAAGTCTACTTTCTTCTCCGTCCTCAGTTAAAGTGGACTCAGCACTAAGAATGGGCATGGAGACCCGAGAATGGGGGCTGTGGTGGAGGTAAAGTTGGAAGGGCGTCTTTCGGCCCGAAGTCGGTGCCACTCTCAGTTTTTCGAGGTTTTGTGTGGCTGTGTCTCGCGTGTCGGGCTGCGTCGGCGGGCGTGCCGGAGTGCCAGTGCGATCCCGTCCTCCCCAGCCTCCCCGACACCCCGAGTTCTCTTTGTCTCCTAGTGGAGGTGTGCGTGCAAACCTGCGTTGCACTGCCCTCATCTCGTGCGAGAGCGGGGGCGCACCCTAGCTCCCCCACTCTTTCCGCCGGGGGAGAGGACGAGCGGGAGCCGGGTGCTGTTTGGTCTGGAGCCGAGCGGGGCTTGCATTGATCCATTGATTGTGCGCGGTCTGCGCCTGACCTCCCTGCTCCCGGGGAAGCCGTCTCCATGGAGACCGGGCCCGCTCCCCCAGCGCCGGATTGTAAATTCCTGCAGGCAACGGCCCGGCAGCCTGGGGAGGGGGCCGCCGCGCCCGGGCGCGCAGGGGGAGCGGCCGCTGCGCCGAGGCCCCATTTGAAAGAAAAAAGGGCACGAAAAAGGAGGTGGTGGAGGAGGAGGGGGAGGAGGAAGAAAACGAAAAGGAACGAGGAGAGGAGGAGAAAGAGGAGGAGGAGGAGAAAGGCGAAGAAAAAGAGACGGAGCCTGAGAGACGGAGAAGGAGCGAGAGAGGAAGAAAGAGGCAGAAAGGGCGTGTTTCTGGCGCTGCGTTTCCCCTCCCCTTTCTCAGGTCCCTCGCTCGGGCTCTGCGCGCTCTCCGGCTGCAGCTCTCTCCGGGCGAAGCTGGGAATTGGGTGGGATTATACAGAGCAGCCCNGGGCGCGCGGGGGCAGGGCTGCCGGGGCTGCCGGGGCTGCGGGGCCCGAGGGCGGGGGCGCGATTTCCGAGGGGCAGGGCAGGTGCTGGGAAGCGTGCCGCTGTCAGAGCCCAGCACCGTGCCCGCACTCCGTTTGGGGACCTAACCTCTGGGCGCTGCGCCCCGGGCGAAAGGCTGGAGGAGCCAGGAGCGACACGGAGCAGTGAGAAGTTTGGGGGGCCCAGGGCAGAAGTCGCCACGCACCTCAGCATTCTGCCCGACTTCACTGCCACCCCAGCATCTTCGAAAGACTTCCTATCCTCCAAAAGTATGAGAGAGAATCTTCTCTTCCCTCAGACGTTGCCAGAAACTTAAGCTGTGGCCTGGAGAGACGGAAAGAGTGAAACTTCTCAGCCATGCCATGTATTTCTTCCCCTCACCCCCAACCCTCATGCGAAGTCAGACAGAATTTCCAAGTTGTTGTCTTATCAGTAGAAAAATGTTAAAGAAAAATAGGATCTTTTCTGGAAAAAAACAGCTCGTCTCTCACTGGATGGTAGGGGGCTGAAGAAGAGAAGAAAATTTCTGACTGGCTCCCAGCAAGAATGTCGCTTACTGCCTCTTTGGGGGGAAATCTCTTTCGTCTTGCATGGCTTTCATTTCTTATCATAATATTTATTTATTAAGGCCTCGGGTTTCCAATTCCATTTAAATCCAGGTCAGAATTGCATTAAAATAACAAAGTAAAATTCCAGGCCGGGGAGCTCTGACAGATCCCTCTAGGAATTAGAGAGAGAGAGAGAGAGACAGGGAGGCCCTCCGGCCCCCATCCCTGACCCCAGGCTCATTGCCTGGCCAGTCCCAAGGCTTTGCTGGCAGAAACCAGGCTGGTGGGCTACAGTTCTCTTGGGGACAGCCTCCCCTCCCCCTTGACCTCTTGCTGCACCCTTCCCCCATCGTGTCCTCACCCAGGAAGAGATTTATATGGACAAAAAGAAAATTCCTCCTGGCAACGCTTTGCCGAGGAGCATATGATTCTGCCTATTGTCCCAGGGGCTCCTGAAGCCAAGCTGGGGTGTGGAAGTGGCTGAGCCAGAAGGGAAAGTTGAACTTGGGAGTTGAGGAAGCCTAAGTCTCTGGCAGTCAGGTCGCTGTGTCCCGGAGCCTGAGTGCCTGGCTCTTAAGCTGCTCTGTGTACTGGATGGGCTCCCCCTCTATTAAAAGTAAGGTGCCATATGAATGCCACCCTCTTCTCCCAAACACTGCCTCTTCAACCACCCCCTTCCTCCTCCAAGCTGTCCTCTAACAGAACCCTGAGTACCAGAGATCCTCAGCTGTCACAGACCAGACCCCACCCCCACCCCTTCCCCCTCAAACTGCCTCTTCTCCCATCCTGCTTCCAGACAGCTCACCACCACTGCCACCCCCAGCCTGGGAGCAGCCCCTCTCCCACTGTGGATTTGCCTGTGTTTTCATAAACAAAGCTGGCTTTTGTAGTGTGTGCTGACTTACTCATAACATGGAATTAGCTAGGGAGTTTAGTCTGAAGGAAGGAACAGATTTCATTCAGTAATCTAGAGACAAGATAAGGGCCTCTTTCAAGTTGGAGCCAGTGTCTGTAGTGGCTGGGGGTGCTGGGGGCAAAAGGGGGAACAAAGAGGAGATTTCAGGGGGTTCCCAGGGCTGATGGAGACTCCTAGAAGGGACAGGTGCCAAGGAGAGATCAGCTCATCCTTCAGGGACAGGACTCAGAATCCCTCCAAGGTGCCCTAGGGCTTCCTCTTTCATCAGACACCCTGCTGGGTGCTGTGCGGATATGTGGCCAGGCCAGCGTGGAGGCCCCTGCCCTCAAGGAGCTTACTAAGAGTTTTGTCCACTGCTTATCTCCTCTTCAGGCCACACTCGCTCTGACTGGGCTGCAATTAGCTATGCCTCTTCCTTCCTTCTGATCCCTGAGTCTAGCCTGGCATAGAGTCCACGGTTGTCGTTTCAGCTACTTCTAGCACTGCTATTCAGGAGATACATCAAACTGGACTGCCAGAGATTGCCTAACAACAGGTCTGTTGGGTTAGAGGGCTATCTCTGGACCCATATCTGCAGGCCGATGCCACAGGAAGGACAAGTACTGACTGGGCAGGGCAGCCTTACCCATAGATGGGAGTGCCGTGGTCATCCCTTGCTCCCAAACATACCACCTAGGTGTCACCGGTGCCAGCAGGTGTGCCCTTAATGCCGCATGGTTTTAAATGAAGCTCTAGTGGGTTTCTTTAGATTACAGAGACTCTTGGCAAATATCTTGTACAGTTATTATACCGCTGGGTGTAGTGTGTGTGTGTGTGTTTATATATATAGTATAGTTACTATACTTCAGTACCTTTTCTCCAGAGATTCCGTCCTCCCAAAGAACCAAAGTGAAAAGGGATGGGGGGAGGAGGGGGAGGGACAAGGAAGGAAGCCCTGAGTATACAGGTGAGTGTGGTGTGCGAGAGGGAGGTTCACCACACTCACCCACGGGTGATATAGCTGGGTGTTGGCGTCTACTGTGACCTGGTTTTTAAGCGTGGATACACACACTTTAGTGTCTTTGAGAACCGTGTGTGGATTGAGTGGGTGGGTAAGCTTGTGTGACTAGGAGTGAGTGAGCATGAGGTTACATGGTTTTGAGTGTTTTTCAAGTGCCTGTCTGTGTATTTTAAAGTAGACAGACTGGATAACCAAGATAATTGTTAACTTAAAAGCATTAATTTGCTTTGCTTTTTTTGGGGTGGGGGGACGTATGCAGCAGTGGTAAAAAAGACCTAATCCTTGCTTAGGGCTCAAGTTACAGCTGAATGAAAAGGTCTCCTGGCCTCCCGGGGAAAACTTGTCCCCAGGGCTGGCTCACCGGAGAGCCAGCCTGGCCGTTTAGTTTACCTGGTTGTTTTCTCTTCTCATTAGGGATAAAATTTTGATAAAGTCATGTATTTAGAGTTTCCAAGTAACACCATCCCTGGGACTGAGAGTGTTCATCTGGCAGCAAACAGTGTCTCTCTGTCTCCGTACGTCTCTCCGGGTCTCTGTCTGGGTGTATGTGTGTCTCTCTCTTTCTTTCCCCCACCCCTCTCTTCCTCTTTAATGTGGCTGTTTCCTCTCCTCCCTGCTTCCCTCGGCTCCTGTGGCCAGCTCTTACAGTGAGGGGACTGTTCCTCCTAGCCCCTCCCTCCAAAATATGAAATGAAAACCATAACCGTGTCAGCGGGTGAGGGTGGCCCCATGGGCAGCGGCTATTGCCCGTGCCCCATCCAGGCCACTCTGGGGAGAGACAGAGAGTCAGTCCCCACTCTTGGAGCCTGATCTTCAATCAGTTGCTTCTAAGCCTGTCGTCCCCCCCCCCCACTCCCATTTTTCCAGAAGGGTGGAGAAGGGGGGTGGACCACTTAGAAATTCCTCAGGAATCCCTTTGACCTCTCCTCTCTCAGTGACATGTCTCCCAGGGAGGTGGGGAAAACCTGGGGCCAGGGAAGAACTTCTCTACTTTTTCCCCTCATCTCTTGGAGTGTCTGCAGGGTGGAATGAGAGAGGAGCAGAAGACACNCTCAGTGACATGTCTCCCAGGGAGGTGGGGAAAACCTGGGGCCAGGGAAGAACTTCTCTACTTTTTCCCCTCATCTCTTGGAGTGTCTGCAGGGTGGAATGAGAGAGAGGAGCAGAAGACAGGGCGGCCAGAATTACTACAGGCAGAGAAAGAAGAAAGTTATCAGCAACCCCTAAATGAGACTGTTTTCTGAAACTTTCAGGAATCTGAGAGCATGAGAACCGGTTTGGGATGTGAGCGGCTGGGACCTGTTGTAAAAGGAGCCGGGCCTGGGTGTGAGTTTGGGAATGTGAGGTGTGCGTTCACAGGGCTGTGCGAGCGTGCGTGTGCATGACTCAGGGTGTGTGTGTGTGTGTGTGTGTGTGTGTGTGTGTGTGTTTGTGCGTGCGCGCGCAGCACTCCGGTGAGAGGAAAAAGGAAGCGGGGCAGTGTGCGTTTTGTTTTCCTTGGAGAAGTAAAGAAGTGGAATGGCTTGGTCCAGTGCCTTGGATTGAGGGTGGGGGAAGGGAACGGACGGTTTCAGACCCTCTTGAGAAGATGGAGGTGGAGGAGCTCGCTGCCTGAACTCACCCCAGTCCCTGCTGCCGGCTCTGGTCCCCGCGTGTCAGGGTGTGGGCCTCCTTTGACGTCCCATACCCCTAGCACATGACCACTTATAAGAAAGAGTCCCTGTCAGGGCTGGAAACTGCAGAGCTGCTCTGAGCCTGGCAGTGCCCGCAAGAGGCCCAGACCTGGGGACAGCTTCTTCAGGCTCAGTTCTGAGACAGGAGTCTGGAAACAGGGACTGCGGTCCTTGGCGGGGGGAAAGTGATACAATGGCCAACCCAGGGATGTTTGAGGGGTACAGGAGACAGTCACCTGGGCTAAGAGGGGGTGTAGACCCTCCCCTCTCCCCCATTGGCCCCTCTGTCACCAGACTGGCCACTCTTCTGCCATGCCCACATACTGCCAGCTCCAAATGGCATGTGCTGGGGTGTTTGGTGCCAGCGGGTTTAGGTAGATGCAGAGCCCGAGGGCTGGGTTGAGGAAATTCTCTTCCTTACTTGTAAAATGGACTAGAGTATCAGTAGGGTCCTTTGCAGCTCTGAGATTCTGCACATCTCATTGAGGTCCTTCCTGCTGGAGGCAGAAGACACTAGAGCAAGCCTCAGTCCTGCAGCCAGGCCTCCACGGGCTTCTCACCTGACACTCAGGCCCGCTTTTCCCTGGGCCCTACTCGTCTGCTCCCTGCCTGAGTCTGTGACTTGGCTACTCCTCCCTTCTTACCCCATCCAGATTTCCTGGGGCCACAAGTCCCTGATAGCTCTGTGTCCTTAAGTAGAGTATTTCCCCCTCGAAACAGCCCCTACAAGTGTGTGTGTGTGTGTGTGTGTGTGTGTGTGTGTTTGTGTGAGAGAGAGAGAGAGAAACAACATTGAGAAGTGGAGCTGAAATGTTTGTATTCTGGGAACTGAATACTATCTGGGCAAGGCCCCCAGGCCCCAGTCCTTGGTCCTACACCATAGATTCTCAGCTCCAACACTAGCCCTCTGTTCTCTGCTCCAGCCTTGAAACTCTCCCCTTTTGAGACCAAGGCACTGTTTTGTAGTTGCCATTGGATGCACGGATTCGGCCCCCTAGGTGAAAAGATGACCCCTAAATAGGGCTTCGTGGCCCTCACTCTTAACCTATGGTTTCCCTGTGGCTGTAACCATAGCCCTAGAGAGCTGTGGGGTTTGGGTTTCGGAGCCCCAGGCTGGGAGCCGTCCACATCAGGTCACTGATGGTGACAGGCTGAGGAAAGACCTGGGCAGGAGCTGCTGGGCTGGAGGGAAGATCCGGAATAAGGAAACAGATCTAAGGAGTCCTTGGGTGAGGGTGGCATGTCGGGATATGTGGACATGGAGGGCCAGGGGGGCTGGAAGAAAGGGGGAGCTTACAGGCTAGACCCTGGGGAGCAAGTTTACAGAGAGGACGTTTTTACAAGTTTCTAATTATATTTATTTGGAGTTTTCCTCTGGCGGTTTGAAGCTGTTAACAGCAGGAACCTGTATCCCTGGTGTTTGTTTTTGTTTCTAACCAGCTGCTTGGCCCAGCATAGTGAATCCAAGGGCAGGAGACACCTGCCCTCTGCCGCACTGCCCACCCCTCCCGTCTGTGCCCACCATGCTGCACTGTCCTCCTTCCCTGCCTACCACTCAGCCCTGCCCTCCCTCCAGCCACCCCCATGGCCAAAGCCTCGGAGCACCCACATTACTGCCGATTTCCTACCAGGAACATCCACATGTCTGTTTCAGGCCATTCCATGGTTATGTATCAGATGCCTGCTTCGTGCTGAACTATGTGCTGAGTTGGGGCCGGGGGAGGGGGATGGGGAGGACACAATGACTAAGGCATGGATTCCTCCCTTAGGTGTTTACAGTTAATAGCGCATAGTGAGCAAGCACTGGACAAGGAGTCAGAAAACCTGGGGTCCGGCTCTGCACAGGCTGTTCGCTCTCTCCCTCTCCAGGCTTGATTCCCTCCCCCCTCATCCACGTAGTATGAGATAGGACCCTTTGAGGACCACGTGAAATAACCTACGTGAAAGTTCTGCACACCTAATTATGCATCACCTGACATCATCGTTGTTTATGTTATTTTCTCCATCAATTTAGAGAGATCAAACTGATAATCATGAAACTGGAACCTGCCTTTGCCCACCACCTGCCTCCCTGCCCCCCGCCCCCCTCTCTCCACTGTACCATTCCTTCCTCCCTCCCCCTAGGATCCCTACCTACCCAGCCTCTGAAGGCCTCTGACTCAGGGTTGGTTTCATCCGTGGCACTGAAAAGGAGAAAATTATTGTGCATGTGGGGTACATTCAAATGAGCAAGGAGCTAGTTTAGGGATAAGATGGTAGGAACTTCAGAGAGAAACTCATCAAGGCCTCTTGACGGTGATAAGGCTCTCAGGTCAGCCCTGCTCCCCTCCAGTTACCGGGCACCAACTTCTTCTCCTGGCTCTTCAGCTGAGCAGGCTAAGCTTATATAAGAGGAAGGGTACTTTTTTTTTTTTTTTAAATAAAAAGAAGAAAGTGCTCTGTCTTCTCGGGGTCATTTGTGTGGTGTCCTGGACTCTTTCCAGGCCTTTCTTGTCCCTGCCTACACTTTGTCCAGGCTGAGGATGGGCCTGGGCTCCAGTTGAGGTCACAGGGTCTCCACCCAGTTCTGAATCGGGAAGACTGCCTGAGAAGCCATAGCTGGAAGCCAGGCTCCACCGCTTTCCTGAGTCGCCCTTTTGATGTAGAGGTAGGGCATGTGTGCACACATACAGGTACACATGTACAGGCTGCAGGTTAGGGTGTCGTGGTCAAAGGTGGTTCTGCTTTGGATGTTACTTAACATGTAGGAAAGTTTAAGAGAACTGACCAAGAGCAGCAACAGTATGCTGCTCTCAAGTGGACCCTGGTGCCCTATCACCAAGAGCTAGTTAGCACTGAGGCTGGAGAACATCTATCAGACAAGGATGCTCTGAAGAGATGCCTGAGCGTCTGAAGACCCCCAGAGCCTATGGATCCCAGATTCATTGGTCCCAGTCTCTTCTGGCCTTTGCATCACCAAATGGACGCCTTTAAGTGGGTATCTTCCTTTCTCTGAGTTTCCTATCCCCTTACCCTTCATTTAAGATAAATTTCCTAGGGGCGCCTGGGTGGCTTAGTCGGTTGAGCGTCCGACTTTCGCTTAGGTCATGGTCTCGCGGTTCGTGGGTTCGAGCCCCACGTCGGGCTCTGTGCTGACTGCCAGCTCAGAGCCTGGAGCCTGTTTCGGAGTCTGTCTCCCTCTCTCTCTGACCCTCCCCTGCTCACGCTGTCCTTCTCTCTCCTAGAAATTAAAAAAAAAACAAACAAAAAAAAACATTAAAAAAAAAAGATAAATTTCCTAGGACTGCCCTCCACCTTGAACAGTTGTGAGGTCACAGAAAAATAAAAAGCTTTTTCCTTGTAGTAACATAGAACAGAGAAGATGCCACCAATATGGACCTCATCCACTCACCCACCAATCCATCCATCTATCCGCCCATACATCCACCCTGCTGTTTTACAAATATTTACTGAATGCCTCCAGTATATTAGTCTGTCTTGTTCACAGCTGGATGCCCAGCTCCGAGCACAGTGTTTGGCGTGTTGCAAATGCTCAATAATTATTTGTTGAATGGCTGAAGGAATATGTTCAACTCTCTTCTAGCAGCCATGTGGCTTTCCAAGATTCAGAAGCCATGGCCTCAGGAAGGCTTCAGGAGGAAGACAGTACATGTGAACTAAATGAAAGTTAAATAATGGTACAAGGCAGCATGGAAGAGGTATCACAAGACAGTGATTGGTCAGGAGATCAGAGAGCCTGCACTAAGTCCAAACACTCTGGGCTAACCTGGCCTGGGCAAGAAGGATGTCACAGTCAGGTGGGCATATTAGGACCCCAGGCAGGCTGCTTTGGACCTTCTCACTGGGCCCAGCCAATCCGCCCACACTGCCGCCAGCTGCTGTGAATGGTGGGGTAACCACTGTGGCCGTGTAAAAATGGGTAGACTCTCCTTGGGAGGGTCTGTTTATCTGCATTCTGCTCATTTCTG
Organism: Crocuta crocuta; assembly: GCF_008692635.1. Classification (NCBI taxonomy): domain Eukaryota; kingdom Metazoa; phylum Chordata; class Mammalia; order Carnivora; family Hyaenidae; genus Crocuta; species Crocuta crocuta. Next base: position 3,391,329 of record NW_027528611.1, on the reverse strand, counting down.
TTTGTTGTTATTCTTGAGCTGGACTTGGGCAAAGTTTTGAAGTAGGTGAAGTGTTTCCTTGAGGGTCCTCCTGCTTTCCTTTTGGGGTATACTTCCCCATCCTTAGAAGAGAATCTTAGTATGGCCTATGTTCAAATAATCCACCCTTTCTCATCTGACCTCTCCTTTGTACGCCATCCCCACATCCCACCTGTCCTCCCCATACTGAGCAGAGTTTGCAGAGCACTCTGGTAGGCACTGAAGCAAATGCAGAAGAAATGTCAGATGGTACCGGGAAAGCTGCTGCGGTTGCGGCCCCGTGCATTCATGCCAGGAGAGGGTGAGGCAGGGAGGTCTTATCTGCAGTATCTCTGCAGTTCAGCTTTTGATCCAGCCCCGTACCTGGGGTGGTGGCAAAGGCACAAATGGATAGCAATCACAAAGGACTGTGGAGGGCAGCTTTTTGGTTACCAAATGGCCTCTTACCTACGTCACCCTCCACCTTGGGCGGCTCCCAGCATGGGTGGGGTAGGCGGCGGAGAAGGTTGCCTTCAGGGCTGTGTCTCCCCAAAGTTTCCTGTACCATCACACGCTCTCTTGGTGCCGCATTTCCCCACACCAGGCCTGAAATGGGGCTTTGATAAGGGGAAGGGAGGAGCAGAGAAGGGTTCAGAAATGATACTGAGGAGAAAGTTGGAGAGAAGGAATAAAAATGGTAGACCTTTATGGGCACTTACTACATGCCTGCACTGCAGTGCTGAATACTTAGTAAGTATTAACTCATTTGATGTTCACGGCAGCCCCATGAGGAGGCACTATCATTATTGTCGCCATTTACAGAGAAAGGAGCGGGTAAGTTCAGAGGCTGGCCCAGGACCACACAGACAGGGGTGGAGCTGGCATTTGAACTGACACAGCATCACTCCAGAACCCTTTTTCTCAAACATGCTGTTGTCTTGCTTCCCCCAGTGTCTTCCCAGCTTGGGCAAATGATCTAGACACATTATCAGAGTTGGGAAAGGGAGACAGACAGTAGCCCAGCCTCACCCTGGAGATCCTGATGCAGCTGGTCTAGAAGAGTACCTAGTCATCCACATTTTTTTTTAAAAGGACCCAGTGTGCAGCCAAGGTCAGGAGTCACCAGTCTAGACCAATCCATGTCCAACTACCATCAACTTGTTTGTCAGGCTAGTAGAAAATACTTGCACCATCAGAGGTGAAATGAGACTATGCCCATGGGTATTGAGGGGATCCCTGCATGGACAAATCATGGGTGGGCAGACATGGTGGAAGGAAGCTCCGAAAGAATGGAGTGGCAAAAGGAGGAGACACTGTATATGATTTGGGGACCTATTTCAGACCTCTATTTTCACCTTGAACTGCTTTGAAAGATTCCATTCAAATGGTTGAAGGGTCCTGTCCTCAATGAGTGACCAGCCAAGTGAGGAAAGCTGAACATGCCTGACGAGAGGGCATTACAGCATTAACAGAGCAACTTAGCAACGGCAGAGAGTGAGCCACAGCAAACAGAGTCTTCTGGGACCTGGAACTCTTTACGAATAGGGCTTACCAGGAAGAGCTTTGGGGAAGGCCATTTTTGAGCCAGATTTGGGAAGCTGGGGGAACAGGGAAGACTGTATCTCCAATGTGAAGAAGGAGATGTGTGTGAATGCTTGGACGGGGGCAGAATGTTTAGATGTTGTAGAGGGAGTAGGTAGGAGATAAAGTCTTCCAGAGCAGAGACTCTTTGCTGGAGAAGGATAAGCACTCTGAGCAGGTAAATGAGGTTGTGGGTAGGTTGGTGGGAGAAGCCCAGCTGCTGGAAGGGTCTAAAGGAGCTACTAGAAAGCCTGAGTTTGCTGCCCTCAGCATCAGGGGACTTTGGTACTAGTTAGCACTGAACGGGAGGCAAAGGAAAGAACAGAATGCCCAGAGAGCCTGGTACAGACTCCAGCAAAGCACCCATGGATTTGGAGACAGGCACGTACCTTTGAGATGGCCCCAGAGGGAGAGCTTCCAGATGGGGTTCCAAACTGCCCTGCTGGCTGTGGGGGAAGGGATGGCGAGAGACAGAGAGGGCTCAAAGCAGGACAGACAGGATGATTATTAGCCCCTGGGATTGTCCAGGGCCTCATGCCAGCCTCAAAGACTCACAAGGGTCACCACAAGGAAGGGGCAATCAATCATCCAGCCCCCTCTCCTCCAGGGACCCAACAAGAACATATAAAACCAAGCCTTAGGCCACTCAAGCATTGGAATTAGTTAAAAAACAAACAAAAAAAAACAAACTTTCCCCACCATGGAGGGCATGTATAAATGTGGGGACAGACAGTAAGGACTGGCCCGCCGGATGCCTTGTCTTTCTTTATACGTTTGACCACACTTGAAATTTCCTCTTTCCTCTTCTGTCAGATGCTTATCCAACCTCCAAATCTCTACTTGAATCCCACTTTTCAGCAAGTTTTTTTTGGTCCATTCGGGCCCAGCAATATCCCTTCTTAATTCTGAGAGCAGTGCTTTAACAGGACTTCCTGTGGTGTTGGAAGTGCTGTCCACTGACGGTGGCCACTAGCCACATAATGGCTATTGAGCAGTTGGCCTAAAGCAACTGAGGAACAGAATTTTAAATTAATTTTAATTTAAATAGCCTTATGTGCCTCAGGGCTACTGTCATATGGACAGCACAGTCCTAGAGCATCTCTTGTCAGAACTGGCTTCTCTACATTGGGAACCTGACATTTACAAGCCATGGTATTCAGTACTTTATACAAAATAGCTTTTCAACTATTTGCATACTCTTATGAGGAGTATTATCCCCATTTTGAAGAGAAAGAAATAAGAGACTCACAAAAGCCTCCCTAGAGAGGTAGAGCTGGATTTGAATCTGGGATTGACTGGTTCCAGAGCTTAGGCTCTGTTTATGACAGGACATTTCTTGGTACCATTTATTCTCCATCAGTAGAATCAACTGGTACTCCATGCAGCCTTACTTTCTACAGAGGTCCTTCTTGCCCTCTCTTATGAACTAGTCTTCATGCCCCCCTTCTCTGTTCTTTCATTTTGGGATGAGTTCGCAGGGTGGGCCAGCAGGCAGACACTGTGACTGCAGAGCCTGAGTGAGGTGGAGAGTAAGTGTGAGTTACAGCAGTTAGAATGACCCGGCACGGTAGACAGCAGAGGAGTCAAAGAGTGTTGGAAGGTAGAATGCAGAGCTGAATAGAAGCCCAGAAGACTTGAGGCAGGGTGTTTGGGGGGCACTCTTCCAAATTTCAGTTCTCTTCTTAGCCTCAGGAAGCTTCAGTACTGCCCCTGAAATACTTCTTCAAGTATGAAAACAGAGGAGAGTTAACTGTTTCAAGCTAGGGCTCATGGGTGTGTATAAATTGAGAGCGGTTACCGGTCTGTTCATTCATTCACGTTCAGTAAAAATATATCAGCCACCTTAAGGATTTGGATCCCATAGCTTGGCAGTAAGGCCTGAAAATCTGCATCTTAACAAAAGCCAGGCAAATCTCCACCATCTTGATTTCAACTCCCATTTCTTTATTTGCTACTTATACACTTGGGTTTCCCGGTTCACAGCTAGAAGTAATCTCTTTCTCCTCTGATCTTCCTTTTAACCGAGGTGGGTCAGGCCTGGCTGCACATTGGACTCACCTGGGGAGCTTCAGAAAACTACTGAGGGCTAGTTGACCAGAACTTCTGGGGATGGTGCTGGGCATCTCCTAGCGGAGTTAACTCTGATGCTATGTAGCCAGGGTTGAGGACCCTCTCCTCTTATCTCTAATGCCTTCGTGGTACTCAACCCCACCCTGCTTCATGTTACTTGTCTCTCCTTTTGGCTGGGCTGAGTCACTTCTGAGCCTCCACAGCCTTCAGTATAGTACCTTTCACAAAAAACAAAAACACAAAAAACACCCTAGAAAACATTTTCAGCTGAATGCAACATTTAGCCATATTTTAGCTCAGCTTTATGCGCACCGTAACATTGCCCCAGAAGTTGAAATCTTTTGCGCAAAGATGATAAATGATTTTCTTTGGCTTCCTTTAACATAGCTCTGTGAGTGGCACCTGGTGTCAGAGTGAGGGCTAGGAGTGACAGGAACACCTTGGGTTAGATGGAGGAGGTCAGGGCGGCAGGCTGATGAGCCTGAGTGACCTGGACAGTCACAGGGCTCCACTTGTCAGGCTTCAGGTCGCTGGTACCGGCCCCTGCCAGGCCCCGGTGGCCCGCTGTTGACAGCACAGGGTCCGAGCGAAATCTTCCGGATGGAACTTCTTTCCTCTAAAGATTCTTGGCGCCATGGTGGGCAAGTGGGAGCAGGCCTGGTCTCAAGCAGAACTGTGAGGCAGATGAGGACTTTTCAGGTGGCCTCTTCTCCTTGCTTTCTTCCTCCCTCAATTACCAAGGGCCACTGGACCCTGCCACTTTTCCAGAGGCCCCTGTCCCCAGGCCTCATCTCTTCCCTCTCCCTCTAAGCCTGCTCCAAAGTGAGGTAAACTAATTCACACTAAGTTGAATATTTCTAATCAAGGTAAGTGTGCCACCCAGTCCAAGTGTTTTTTGTTTGTTTTTCAATCAAAGAGGAGTGTTTCAAATGATGGAATTTTAGCTGTCATTGTGGATTAAGTATTTCTGAGGGGAGTGGGGGTTCTTTCTGAATTCCTGAAATTACAGAGTCGGCCCACTCTGAAATCAGAAGGGTGTGGAAGAGCACTTGTTTCTGGAGGGGTCCCTGTCTCTGCATTAGAGGAGAAGGGATTTTGCCCTTAGGGAGCCACCTTCAAGACACCACTTGGGATGCACCGATAGAGGGTCTCATGTGCCCCCTCTGACCCTGCCAGATGTGGACGAATGTGTGGAAGGGACCGACAACTGCCACATCGATGCTATCTGCCAGAACACCCCACGGTCGTACAAGTGCATCTGCAAGTCTGGCTACACAGGGGATGGTAAACACTGCAAAGGTGAGGTGGGGAGGGTGCCTGGAGAGGGGCCTGCCTGAGAGGGGAAGTGGGTGCCACTGCCCACAGTTAGCCACACTGTGCAGGATAGCAAGGCCTGCAGTCCCTGCTGGCATGGGGAAGGGGCTTGGGAGGGGCAGCCAGCCACTTTTTCCAGAGAGGGCACCATTTTCTCATTTGCTCTCATTAGCCGAGGCTCTGCTGGGAATAGTTCACAGCCTCACAGCTTGGCCAGGTGGGGGATCAGAATCACAGGTCTGAGGCCCGAGGCTCCCTGACCTCCATCTTTAGACCCTTACACCCACCATACCCACAAGGATGAGAACAGACTGTTTACCCCAAGGGAAATTCATACTATAAACAAACACCTTCTTCCCCCCTCATAATTAAAGCAATGCAAACTAAAGCAGTTTTGAGATGTTATTTTAAATTTGCAACCTTCAGTGTTGGTAAGACTTCAGTGGACAAGGTACACTCATTAATTCTTGGTGACACTATGAATTGAAAAGTGATTTTGTCATACCGAGCAGGAAATTTTAAAAGTATTTATATCCTTTGACCCAGAAATTTTATTCTTAGGAACTTACTCAAAGTCAAGTCAAAGAAAATAATGCACAGGAGATGTCCTTTAATGTATTATTTATGATAGTAAAATAAGTGGAAGATATCTAACAATAGAGAAAGGATTAATAAATTATGATCTAGCAATGCAGTGGAATATTCTGCAGTCCTGTATGGTGGTACTAGAAAGCCTGGGTGGAGATGTGAAAATGTTTATGACTTAAGTTTAGATGAAAATAGCAAAATGCAAAATGGCTTGCAGGCTATGAAAGTAATTATGTAGACACACAGGGAGAAAGTTATACACACATACATACACACACAGACACACACACGCACCACAAACCTGAGCACAGGGGTGGACACGCAGGTGGGTCCAGCTGCCTCACATCCTCTTTGCTCACAGATGTGGATGAGTGTGAACGAGAAGATAATGCAGGTTGCGTGCACGACTGTGTCAACATCCCTGGCAATTACCGGTGCACCTGCTATGATGGATTCCACCTGGCACATGATGGCCACAACTGTCTGGGTGAGCAAGGGAGAGGAGGTGTGGGCAGGGGCTGTCTTGTAGGGGAGGAGGTGTTTTCAGCATTTCACAGTTCCCAGGCAAGAAGAAGGAGGTGATCAGAAGGCTGCATTCTCACAAACTAGAGAACAAGGTCAGTCTCCCCTTTGAGACGGGGCACCGAGGATGAAATAATCCTGCTGCTGGATGAAAATCAGCAAAGGAGATGGTGCTAGCAAGTGCCTCTAGGGCAAGATGACAATAGTGGGTTTAGCCACAGGGGGCAGAGCATGGTGGGAAGGTGATTTGGTTGCACCAGATCCTTGCTCTGCTGCTTACTAGCTGTGGGGCCTTGGGCAAATCAACTAATCTCTGGGAACCTCAGCTTCCTCTTCTCTCAAATGAGGATGGTAATATCCCACTCAAAGGTTCTGGGTGAATCACCATGAGACAACATGTATAAAGAGCCCTGTACAATCCTTAGCACAGGAGGTGTTCAATAAATGGGAGGAATGTTGATGATGATGACGATGACGACGACGATGACGACTACGATGATGCTTCCCTGGCCCTGGGGAGCCTCTGGCCCTTAAAGGCTGGTTTTCTCCCAGCTCATCCTGCAATCTCCAGGCTCACCCTCTCCTCACTTCTTAGGCCTCAATCTGGCCTGATCTTTGTCCCAGTGGCTGGGGTAAAGATAGGAGAATCTCTAGGGCAGTAAACTCAACTTTGGTCTCACATCATTTCGGAAAATTACTGGGACCATGTCAGATTCTTTCCCAAGCAGAAAAACTGAAGCCTGTAGCAGAAAAGGAATTGAGATGTGAAGCCAGGGGTCCTTTTCCAAATTCTTCCTCTCTGCTGTCAAAACAAAAATAGGAGACTGGAAGACTGGAAGACCAGGAAAGGAAGAGAAGTAAGAGGAATGATGCCCAGAAAAGCGGCTAGGCTGCTTCTCCACCTGACCAAGCCAGTGAATTATCTGACGTTCTCTTAGTCTGAGAGCCTCCTTGCTACAGAGCTGCCTCACCCAGTCACATTCCATCTTTGGACCAGGCTTACACGGTTCTACTCCCAACGCAGACCTCTACATCCTGATCCCTGCCGGGCCCTTCCCCAGCCCTGACCACCTCTTCTACCACTGTAGCTACCAGGAAGGACCTCACTTTTCTGCCCAGTTATTTGTGAGGTCTTCTTTGGGGACTCCTTTGGAAAAAGAAGCTGTGACAATGTGACTAGGACAGTGAGTTTCCTGCAGGACTGGAAACATCAGCTTCTGAGTTCTTTGGTTGCCTTTGACCTTTCTAGGTCCCTGATTCTCACCAAGTCTTATTTCTCTGTGTTTGGGGGGAAACTAGGCAGAGGGATAAGAGAATGAGTAGGCAAGGGAAAGGGTCAGAAGGAGCAGAGGTCTACTCTGCTAACCCTAACGGCAGGGTTGGGGTTCAAAGTCTCAACGCTACCTTTGGCTTTTAGGGGAACCCTAAGTCATCCATGCCCTGGACCTCAGTTTCCGCACTGAGAATTGGAGGAAAGAACTTGGCTAGAGAACAAAAGTCACAAGGTTGGATTAGAAGAGAGCATATGGAAGGATGGAATGTAGGATGGACCACACGGGAAGACGGATGGGGAGAAGTCAGGGGTGTAGTGAGAGAGGGGGAAGGGACAGGAATAAGGCAAAGGAAAGTACACCTCTCAAGCAGGAGCCTGCTGGATCCGTGCCCCTCTGCCCTTGGCCAGAAGGATAAAGGACAGGGTTTTGGGGCTCAGCAGAGAGGATGGGAAGAGAGGAGCAGTTGAGGGCCTCAGGAGCTCAAATTCCAGCTCCTCTGTTTGGAGACCAATCTCTCTGATGCCTCCTGGGCCAAGGAAGACAGAGAAGGGCTATGGACTTGGGAGGGTAGTAGGTAGCACAGAGAGGGAGTCGAGGCATTCAAGTGGGAGCCCCAGAAAAAGCTTGGCTCTCAGACCTGAGGGTGGTGATTTGGGGTGGTGATTAAGGTATGGCCTGGCAGCTCTCCTCCCATCCCTCCCCGCCAAGCTACCAGACTGTTTTGTTAAACCAAAATAGGAGAAAGGCTAGGGACTATGGCAGCAAGCCCAGGCTTGGGGAGGGAGGAGAGGAAGGACGGGGCCGTGGCCTGTCCACAGAAATGGTCCCTGCCCTGCAAGGAGTTGAGGCTTGCTGTCTTTACCCACTGTTGCCCCTCAGACCTCAGCACCATGGCCATAGCTCTCCCTGCACTTGGAGCCAGCTCCCAGGTTCTCATTCCCTGGCTGCCACCAACTGCCCCAGTTCCTCTCCCTGACCAGTCTCCATCCTTATCTTCATCTCTCATGACCCTCATACCCTGGTTCCTTTCCTGATTTCCCCTGGCTTCACACCCAATTCTGACAAGTGAGGGAAAGGGAGGCAAGTCTTCACCTAAGTGAGCCAGGTTCAAATGTCCCCTCTCCACCCGTTTGGCTTCCCAGCTCTGCCCTGTTTAGGTGTCCTCTTCAAGAGTGGAACATTAGCTGATGAGTGGGTGAGAACTTGCTGGCCCAAGACTGGGTGTTGAACTGGAGTGGGGGAGCCTAAGACTGTTTCAGCCCTTGGTGCTGAAGTCTCAGGGCACACTCTGGAGGCTGGCCTGCACCCCATGGCCTCACCAACCACCTATCCTACACAGATGTGGACGAGTGTGCCGAGGGCAATGGTGGCTGTCAGCAGAGCTGTGTCAACATGATGGGCAGCTATGAGTGCCACTGCCGGGAGGGCTTCTTCCTCAGCGACAACCAGCACACCTGCATCCAGCGGCCAGAAGGTCAGCCCGTGACCTGGGAGGTCCCATCCCTGTACTCCCAGGCTTCTCTCTCCGCCTGCCGGGGAGCTTTCCCTCCATGCCCCCTGGATCTCATCCTCTGTTCTCAACTCCACTAGCTCCATCTTCTCTCGTCCCTCAACCCATCACATCCTAAGGGCTCCATGGATAGATATTGTGCTGGAGCAAAATCTGGGGGAATCCATCTGGGGTTGGGGTTGGTGTGGGACTGAGGTTACTATGGGGCATCCCCTGTGTCCAGACCCAAGGTGGATGTCGTGCCTAACTGTAGATGGCTGGGTTCTAAGCTGCTGTTATCTGACGGTCTCACCAATGCCTTATTCCTTGGATTGGATAGGGAGAGTGAGGCAGGAATAGTGGAATGCTGTTGTCTATTTCTGTGATGTTGCCTCCCCTCCAACCCCTGACTATGACATCCCTGAGGGCAAGGACTATGTCTAATTCATCTTTTTATCCCCAGAACCTAATATACTGCTCTGCTTGCTGTGGGAGCTTAATAAATATTTGTTGAATAAAATCTTATAGTAATTAAGGGTACTTGGCTGGCTCAGTTGGTAGAGCATGTGACTCTTGATCACAGGTCATGAGTTGGAGCCCCACATTGGACACAGAGTTTACTTTCAAACAAATCTTATAGTAATTTCTATAGTAAAAAAAAATCTGTACCAATTTATTCCCACTCACATTGTTACTTCTTCCCAGTTTGACTCAAAGCTGTTTGAGGAAAAAGGTCATGTTTGTTTGTTTTAGAGATTTTATTTTTATTTATTTTTAATTTTTTTAACTTTTTTAAAGTTGTAATGTTTATTTTTGAGAGAGAGAGAGAGGGTGAGCAAGCAGGGGAGGGACAAAGAGAGAGGGAGACATAGAATCCAAAGCTGACTCCAGAGGGAGACACAGAATCTGAAGCAGGCTCCAGGCTCTGTGCTGACAGCGCAGAGGCTTGAACCCACGAACTATGAGATCATAACCTGAGACGAAGTCAGTATGCTTAACCGCCTGAGATACCCAGGTGCCCCTTAAGGTTTTTCTTTTTTAAATGGTTTTAAATGTTTATTTCTGAGAGAGAGAGCCAGAGAGAGAGAACATGCACACATAAGAGGGGTAGGGAGAGAGAGAGGGGGGTACAGAGGATCCAAAGCAGACTCTGACAGCAGAGAGCCCAATGTGGGCCTCTAACTCACAACCCCAGGATCAAGAGTCACATGCTCCACTAAGTGGGCCAGCCGGGTACCCCAAGAGATGTTTTTTATTTTTCTGAGTCCTTCCTAAATCCACTAGTATGTAACTATTAGACACTACTTTACAGTTGTCTCAAGGAGAGGGTGCTCATGCAGGGTTTTGGAGGACTGGCTATCACCACCTATACATCACTGAGAACAGCTCCGAGCTCAGCTCATTAGCACCCAGCTCTGGGCAGGACAGGGACCGGTGAGGGCGAGTCTGTCTCCTGTCTGTGTTTGCAGCCCCAGTGGATTCTCTCAATTTCTCAACCACCCCACTAGTTCCTCTTCCACTAGGCATTCGGGGATATAGAGCACTCACCTCCCTCCTCTTCCTTTTTAGAAGGAATGAATTGCATGAACAAGAACCATGGCTGTGCTCACATTTGCCGGGAGACGCCCAAAGGGGGTATTGCCTGTGAATGCCGCCCTGGCTTCGAGCTCACCAAGAACCAACGCGACTGTAAATGTGAGATAACTGGGATGGCAGTGGGGAGAAGGCGCGACGGAGAGGAAGGGTGTAGGGGCTCGGCAGCAAGAGGTGGGAGGAAAAGGGAGCATGGGAGAGGCAACTGGGCATGAGGGCCAGTCTCCAAGTTGTGGGGAACTGTGGTATCCAAGGCGAAGCAAGCTGACAGGCCTCCCGCCCTCTCTGCACAGTGACATGCAACTATGGTAACGGTGGCTGCCAGCACACGTGCGATGACACAGAGCAGGGTCCCCGGTGCGGCTGCCATGTCAAGTTTGTGCTCCATACCGACGGGAAGACATGCATCGGTGGGTGAGGCTGGTGAACTCAAGGCCACCTGTGCTGGGGCTGGGGGCTGGTACCAGGGGAGGGGGAACGCTTGGGACCCAGGTGCTGGGCACAGAATGACTGGTGAGTGTACTGAAGACCCAGACAAGGCCAGGTCTAGTGGGGAATGATTCTGAAAGATGGCAGGGCTCACCCTCTTCTCCCCGGCCCGTTAGTTGTCCTGCCTCCCTCCCCCTGAAGCCCCGCCATCCTCTGTCTCCAGGAGAAAGTGTGGTCACACTGGGACTAATTAGCAGGGGTGCTTGTTGACCAAGGCTGTGCCTGAGCAGGGGAGGAGAGCTGGGCCAGTGCAGCCGGGCAGCCTAACCAAAGGCCCTGGTTGACTAGTGTGGCAAGATGGGAGCTGTCCCAGCCCACTGTCCCCACTGTGGAACTGTGCGGCAGAGAGTGTTCCCTCCTGGAACCAGCCCGGAACTGACAAATGGGGTTTCCTGACTCCAGGTTTCTTTTTCCTGTCTGCACTGTGTCCCCCTGTCCACTGCCCTCACCCTAGCCCTCGTTTCCTCCCGTCTCCTCCACATTTCGGTGATACTCTCACCTTTGCCTGCAAGCTCTTCACTTCCCCACCAGCTCCAGCCTTCCATTCCTGTCGCCCTGTTCTGGGGCCTTCTTAACACCTGGATCCCTTTGCCTGAATTCCTAGCTCTTCCCTCACATACCTTCAAGTGCCAGAAAGAAGCTTAATTCCTTAGTTCCTGACGTTTAATTCCTAATGCCTTACACCTTTAGGTGTTTCGTGAAGGGAAATTACTGTGTGCTCAGAGAGTGCTGAGAAAGACGATGGGGACAAGGTGTCCCCTTGGAGAAGGGGGGAGGTGAGAGGGAAGAGTTTGGGCAGGGAGAAAGGCTGTGTCTTGAGCCAGGCAGGGGCGAGCATGGCTGTGGGTGCGGGTATTTACAGATGTTGTTCATCTCATCAGCTACAACATGCTGAGGGTGAGGAGGTGTGAACACAGTCACTCTGTATATTTGTTAGAGACGTGACATTCAGCTTCAGAACCAAACTGTCCTCATCTCACTCCAGAGACCCAACCTGTCTCCGCAGACAGCACTGCCTAAACCCCCAGATATGAGAACAGGGGAGCAGATGCTGCTGCTAAAGGGGTCCTTCAAAGGGGCGCCTGGCTGGTGGCTCAGTCAGTTAAGTGTCCAACTTCAGCTCAGGTCATGATCTCACAGTTCATGGGTTCAAGCCCCACATCGGGGCTAACAGTTACAATGTTAGAACATTTGTGCTAACAGCTCAGAGCCTGGAGCCTGCTTCGGATTCTGTGTCTTGCTCTCTCATTCTGCCCCTCCTCCGCTCATGCTCTCTCTTCTCTCTGTCTCTCTCTCAAGAATAAACAAAAGTAAAAAAAAAAAAAAGTTTTCTAGGGGGTCCTTCAAGTTACCTGCTCCAGAGACTTGCACACATGGTTCTAAATTTCTTTAATTAAACTCCCTCCTGCTCCTGAACTAACCCTCTGACGACCCTAGAACATTTTTAGCTCCTCATGTTGCCTTCTCCTGGATGGTTTGTTCCAGCTCCTTTCCATTTTTTTCCTCCTAAACCTAACTCTTCTGCTTCCTAAACCTCTCACCATCCCCTGGACACACTCACACATCCCCCAGAATCTCCCAAAAGAAACTGCATGCAGTCCCCAAAGAAAAGCTGCATGTGTCAGGACAGAGCTCAGGACCCACGAATGTGGGGCCAGATCCCCGTCTGGGGTCCCCCTGTTCAGATTGTCCTGGGCATGGCTGCTTTTGAAAATACCCCTTGTAAGCTTGAGCTCTTCTCTAATGCTAGGGTTCCTGGCTATGTCCTTCCCAAGTCCCTCTCCCTCTTCTCCAACAGAACTTATTTTGCCTTACCCGAATCTCATATTTCTCCCCAGCCCTGGTAGGAGAAAACATCACTGTTCGGGGCCACCAGGACATTCAGATTTAGTGGGGAGACTGAGAGGACAGTACAGTTTAGCAGAAAGGGTGGGCACCCTTTGGGATTTGGCAGCTTATAAGATTTGAGATTGCATCCCAGCTCTGCCTTTGGCAAAGCTATGTGGTACTGGGCCCATGACTGCCCCTCTCTGAGACTCTGTTTCCCATCAGTCACCTAGTGGGAGCCTGGCTTCTTTGAGCATACCAGGAAGGACGAGGCTGGGGACTGGAGCATAGGAGTTTCAGGGCTCATCATTTGGGGCTAGTGGTTTGGGCCTACAGGGTGGAGGAGGAAGGTGGGGAGGGGGCTGGGGCACAGTGGGCCACACCGGCTCCTGCCCAGCATCTAAACAGCTTTTTTACAATGTCAAACAGGGGAAAGGCGGCTAGAGCAGCACATCCCCCCTCAGGCCGTTTCTAATGGTAAATATGTCTGCTCTCTCCGCTTGCTCTCACCGGCTTGCTAGGGGAAGGGCTAACCTGCTGGGGCTCCCACTAACCGCATGCCCACTGGGCCCAGCCTGACTGGACTCCAGCCTACCAGTAGGGCTCCCCTGCAGTCTCGGTACTGGGCCTGTTGGGTGACAGGAAACCTGAGTCCCCAAGAGCTGGGCCAGGAGCCTTCGTGTTGTTTTTGTCTTTCTTTGTTCCTGTCACTCTTCTCCTCTCTCCTACCGCCTTCTCCCTCACCCACCTTCTAACACCTCACCCCTTCCCAACCATCTGCCCCTCCCTTCTCTCTGCCTTCTACACAGCAAAAGACCCAGCAGCTCCATCTTACCCCTTGTGCCCATAGGTGGCTGAGTTAGGGGTGGGAGAGACTTAGACGCCATCCGTCCTTGAGGCTGCTTCCTTGGGCTCTCCCCGACACCAGCCCACAGCCCAGCATCACTCGCCATGCATCCCACCGCAATGGGTATAGGCATAAAATCTGAATTCAGACTGACTTGAGTTTGAATCTTGCCTCTGCCACTTTCTAACTGTATGACCTCAAGCAAGCCTTCTTCTCTGAGCCTCGGTTTACTCTTCTGTAGACAGGGAGAATAAGAGTTTTCTCCCCTAGGGGCACCTGGGTGGCTCAGTCAGTTACGCGTCCAACTTCAGCTCAGGTCATGATCTCATGGTTCGTGGGTTCGAGCCCCACGTCGGGCTCTGTGCTGACAGCTCAGAGCCTGGAGCCTGTTTCAGATTCTGTGTCTCCCTCTCTCTCTGACCCTCCCCTGCTCATGCTGTCTTTCTCTCTCAGAAATAAATAAAACATTAAAAAAATTTAAAAAAATTTTCTCCCTCAGGCTTGCTGAGATGATTGAGACAGTGCGTGCAGAGCATCTAGTAAATGCCTGGCACAGGGTCAGCACAGATCAAACTGTGGTTTCATACTGCGACATGAAGAGCAAAGGGCTGAGGCTGTGCCATCCTGCCGCCTCAACCCCGCCCTGGCGAATGCTACCCTGCTGGGGGGTGTGGTGGAGGGGCAGCTGTGCCCAGCTTCCAGGCCTGACCTGGGATGGGCGTTGTGCCAGCTCTGCTCCTCCCCTCCTGGGATCTCTCAGAACCTACCTAGTCTTAGCACAGGATCTCTGCTCTCCCCTCCCTGCTCCAGGGCTTGGGGGACCTCTCCTACTAAGAGCACTCTGGGGGGGAATGGCTAGGCCTGGAGCCTGAACTCCACATCCCCTCCCAGGTTTCTCCCAGGGTCTTAGGGCACCTCAGGAGACTAAGGGGAGAATGGCACACAAGAGATCCCACTGTGGCTGCTCCCAGACCTGGGCATTTGAGTAACTGGGGCATGACCAGGGACCCATAGGCAGGGTTGGGCTTCTTCTAGAAGCCTTGGCGGTCTCCTTGGTGACAAGGGTTGGACCTGAGTTTTAGGAGTCAAAGATTCAAGAAGATGATAGTACTCTGGTGCTTTTCTCATTCAGTTCCCCAGATTCGGAGAACCACTCTCCTTTCTTCCCTAGGAGAGGACTTGGGATTCTGTCTTTCCAATGGGAGAATTCTAGGCCCCCCAGAGGATGGCCCACACTTCCTCCAGAGTCCCTGGGGGTGAGGAGGCTCAACTCATTCTCCTGAGCTGCAGTTTAAACTTGTTTATGTCCTGCTCTGAATTCAGAAAATAGGGAGAGTGACCTATCATCCATACTCCCTCTATTCTGACCCCCTCAGCAAAGGAGTCTCACCAGTCAAGAGGGGCCAAGCTAGAGACCTAGCTCTGAGGTTTCTAACTCTTTCATCTGCTTTCTTACACCCTGTCTCCTCCTCTGAATTCTTCTTTGGCCCCCTCCCCTACCTACACAATCTCTCCCCGTTAGGAAAGGAAAACAACAACAGAACACCCAGCTTATCTCCATCTGGAACTAAAAGGAGGGTTTGGGAGGAGTTGGAGGTAGCCGGGGAGGGGCTGGGAAATGACCAAATATGTGCCTCTCCTCTGAGGATGAGCAGTCAGGCCTGGAACTGGGATCTTTTTTTTTTAAGACAGTTGGGCAATCCCTCAGCTGTGTCCACGATCACTAGGTTCACTCTTCCCAAGATTGTCCCACCATGAACCCCCCACCACCACCAACCACCAAAGAGATAAGTCGGTGGAAGAGGAGGAAACTTTTATCTGTCCCTTCTTGTTCCCTGGCGGCTGAGAACCACCCTTACTTAGCTCCCATCCCTCCCTGCACCCTCCCCTCTCCGCTCCACCCCCTCAGCACATTCCTGCCTGACAGCTCTGGCTTGTACCTGCCTCACTGCTGTCCACCTTGTTTCAATCAAGTAGGGGGCAGGGAAGTGGACTGCTTGGCTGCACTTGTGAGGGGCTGGGGGCTGGGAGCCATGGGAGGAAGGGGGCTGGGAGCCTTCACTGAGTGCTCCTTCTAACGCACAGGGAGGCAGCTGAGGCCTTCCCTTGGGCCTCTGCGCTCTCTACTACCCTCAAGTTTGGGACTCCTCCAAGCCAATAACCCCATCCCCATCCCCCACCTCCCTCCTAAACAGAGACCTGTGCTGTCAACAACGGGGGCTGTGACAGTAAGTGCCACGATGCAGCGACTGGTGTCCACTGCAGCTGCCCTGTGGGCTTCATGCTGCAGCCAGACAGGAAGACGTGCAAAGGTAAGGCTCTGAGAGGACAGGAGCATAGGGGTGAGGGGCGGAGGCTGGGACCAGAGATCCAGCACCTATTACAGGACCTCCTCAACCCCCCGGAGGCTATCCTGGTTAGAAAGAACCGGGGCCATGGCTAAGGCTTGTCTCTTGTCCCCCTTTCCCAGCTCAGTTCAAGGGGCACAAAAGTCCCACCGGTCCCTTAGTGCCCCCTGCCCGTACCCTACCTTGTTTTCCTTACTCTCACTCCCATCCCCCTCTGGGTCCCTAGCCCTCTTGGTTAATGAACATGTTATTCTCATTTGTCCCTGGGTCTAGAAGGATATTTGAGCCCTGGCTATGTGTGTACAAGGTCACAGATGTGTTCCATAACCTTCGTAACCCACATTCCCCAGACCTTCCCACTGGGAAAGCTATACTGGTCAGAGGGAGAATAGGGTAGCAGTTGGAAGCACTGAGGCTGGAGACTGGCTACCTGGGTTCAGATCCCAGCTCTGCAATCCTGGGCAAGTTACTTAGTGTCTCTGTGCCCCAGTTCCACTACAATAATGCTGCTTGTTATAAGGATTAGATCAGTTATGTAAAGATTATATATTTAGTACTTAGAACAGGTAAGCATCTGTGTTAACTATCATTATGGTATAATTTCCTATGTTGTCCATCCTATTTCCCCTCCTTTTAATTAGCCAGGTCTGGGAGAAAGGTGGGGTGGGGGAGGAAAAAGGGAGAGCAGCTATACTGAAAATAATGATTCATCAGGTCTGTGTCCCCTGGTCACAAACAAGGAGGACTGGAAAGAGGACAGAGCTCCTTCTTTGTGTCTTCTGGCCCAACAGCTGGCAGAGAGGATGGGGAGCCGGGAGGGCTGGGGCAGCAGGTCAGACAGCCAGAGTTGAGAGGTTTCCTGCTGGGAAGGACTGTTGACAGGTATGCTAAGAGTGAAGTGGAAGACTGCCCTCTCTGCCCCCTCCCCCAAATAGGGGTGGGTAGCCTGGGTCCTGTCTGCCACCAGCTTGGGGAACTTGACCTCAGGAAGGAAGCTGCTCACAGCCCCCCCTCCCTTCCCTTCCTAGTGCTGAAAGCCGCCTCAGGCCTGAGCCTCTCCAGACCTCTCCCAGTCCAGCCCCCTGCCTGGCCCCCTCCCCTCCCCCATCAGCTACCTAGCCTCACTGGCTCTCTCCTAGCTTCTAGCTCCTCGTCTCTGAGGGGCTCCCCTTTGAATCTCCACCTCCCACACCACTGCCCGGTTGCCCACTTCCCAGGGCTCTTATGCTAGGCAGGGGTCGGGGACAGGGAAGGGATAAACCTTATCCACCAGCCTTTTGTGGAACTGCCATCCACAGAGTGAGGGGCAGAAACTAGCCTTGTAGTTCAAATGCCTACCAACTTCCTACTCCAGGCAATCCTCGAAGGCCTGACTCTGCTTCCTATGTGTCCCCTTCTAAGAGGGCTCAGTCCCAGGAAAGAAGGTGTTCCTAATGGCCACAGATCCCATGGCCAGAGAGTGAGAGAGGAGTCAGAAGGGCAGGCCCAGGGCTCTGCTTGATTTTCTATCTCTGGGAGGGAGGGAGGGATGTTGTCTCCTTATTTTTCCCCAGCTTGTGGTATCACCTTTGGTTCTCTCTACTTTATCCTGCTTCCCCAGACATAGATGAGTGCCGCTTGAACAATGGGGGCTGTGACCACATTTGCCGCAACACAGTGGGCAGCTTTGAATGCAGCTGCAAGAAGGGCTATAAGCTTCTCATTAACGAGAGGAACTGCCAGGGTGAGCAGACTTGGGCCAAGGGGAAAGCCATGGGAGAGGTTCTGGGGCTCGGAGAGCTTCAAGGAGGCCAGAGGGCCAGAGTCTGAGAAAGTCAGTGGACACTGGAGAGCCTCCATGGGCAGGGTCATCCTGCAGATTAGCAAATGTACCCCTTCCTCTTGAATTACCAGCTCAACCTTGCTTTTGGCAAGGAGGGGGGATGGATTTCACCCCCATTCAAATCCTTGGCAGGATCCAACCTGCCTAACCACATGTGGTGGCCCTGATCCATAGGCCCCAGATCTCACAGTTCCTGACTCCAAAGACTACAAGTGGAGGGAGCCTGGGGGATGGGCAGGCATTGCTAAATTGCTGGTGCAAATGCTGGACCGTGAGGGAGGGTCAAGGTCCCTCACTTGGGTGTTCACAGGGCTGCAGGCTCAAGTGCCCCAAGACAGATTCAGTGGCTTGAATCCTTATTCTTCCAGATATAGACGAGTGCTCCTTTGATCGAACCTGTGACCACATATGTGTCAACACACCAGGAAGCTTCCAGTGCCTCTGCCATCATGGCTACCTGCTGTATGGTGTCACCCACTGTGGGGGTAAGCCAGCAAATTTAGACCCTCAGCCACCTGGCCCCTCTCACTTCCACACCCTCAGTTGAACGAGTTGCTTGTTGGCTTGTGGTTAAGGGCAGTGTGCCATGTCTGCATCCATCATGATAAATGGGAGAAATTAAGACAGCTAGGAGACTGGGAGATCAGGGAACAGCATCCTGCCTCCAAAATTTCCATCTCGCATCCCATTGCTCCTCTTTGACTCCCACTCCCATCATGAACTGTCAAATTACAGCCCCAGGGGCAGGAAGGAATGGAAGGCCTTACAAAGCTTTTCAGCTTGGCCCCTTCTCAATAGCTCTGTGACTGGGGACAGAGATAGGGAAGGAGGTCCTAGGCTTGAGCTTTTCCCAAGCCAGTGGTCATCTTGGAGTGCCTGGAACTCTCACCAAAGGTCCTCAGTCACTGCCCACTCCCTGGCTCCTACCCCTGCCCCACCATTGTTGGTGTCTCCCTCCTCCTTCCTCCAGATGTGGACGAGTGCAGCATCAACCAGGGAGGCTGTCGCTTTGGCTGCATCAACACTCCCGGCAGCTACCAGTGTACCTGCCCCGCAGGCCAAGGACGGCTGCACTGGAATGGCAAAGATTGCACAGGTGGGCGGCACCCTCTGCTGGCCAGCGCTGGCATTGCATTTTTGGGGCGTGGGAATTGGGGTCCTTTAAAGTGGGGCGGCCCATGCCGAGGAAGGTGTGAGGTAGTAGGGGAGTAGAATGTGGCCATTTGGGTTAGTGACATGAAGTTTTTCTCGTGAAGAATCCCTTCATCATTCTCTGTTTACAATTATAGTTCTGCGTGTAGCTAATGCTCTTCCTCCAAATTGCCAACTGTGGATGAGAGTGGGAGAGGAAGACCCTCTCCTCCTCAGGTCTCTCTCCCCTTCCTAGAGCCGGTCAAATGTCAGAGCAGTCCTGGTGCCTCAAAAGCCATGCTCAGCTGCAACCGGTCTGGCAAGAAGGACACCTGTGCCCTGACCTGCCCCTCCCGGGCCCGGTTTTTGCCAGGTATAGAGGTGGTTGCTGGAGGGCTGGCAGGGAGGAAAGCCGGCTGTTCGGGTAGCTCTTCTGCTTCCCTTGATTACTCCAGCCAGTAGGCGTTGGGGCGGGGGGGCAGGTCAGAGCTGTGACAGCCCCCTTCTCTCAGAGTCTGAGAATGGCTTCACGGTGAGCTGTGGCACCCCCAGCCCCAGGGCCCCTCCAGCCCGAGCTGGCCACACCGGGAACAGCACAAACGCCAACCACTGCCATGGTGAGCACCAGCCCAGAGGCCTTGTCCCCACTTTATTCTCTTGCTAATTAACCCCAATTTCTCTCCATTAATTCTCCTGGTCTTTACTTTTTCCTGGATCCCCTTCCTTGCTCTGTCAATCTCCAGCCCTTTTGCCTTGCTCCCTCTGCCCCCAACATCCGAGTCCCCTGGCTCTCATAATCCTTCTCCAGCCAAGCCCCTGACTTATTGCCCAGCTTCTCAATACCTTCCACAGCAGTTCCCACCCCCACCCCCCACCNGGGCCCTCAGGCTGTGCTGAGCTTCTGCCATCCCTCTAGAGGCTGCAGTGCTGTCGGTTAAACAGCGGGCCTCCTTCAAGATCAAGGACGCCAAATGTCGTTTGCACCTGCGAAACAAAGGCAAAATGGAGGAGGCCAGCAGAATCCTGGGGCCAGGTCTGGACTGGGGACCCTACTCCAATGGGTTGTCTGGCCACCACACCCCTCCCACCCCTCAGCTCCTCTGCTTAGTGAGATCTCCAAAAACGCAGTGGCATCGTGAACTGTGGACAGAGCAGGGGAAGAAGGACTTGTAGGCATAGGGCTCAAGGAAGAAGTCCCAGGATATCCCTCCACCAAATAATAGGTATCCTATGTTAAAAGTGAACTGAGATAGTTGTGGAGATCTGGTGAGGTCCGCCTGGGCTGGGGTGGGAAAGGGAGAGCTGGGAGCGAGAACCTTCTCTGTTTCCAGGGGGTGCCTCTTGGGTTGACAAGGCCTCTCCCCCAGGTGGTGCCCCCTGCTCTGACTGCCAGGTCACCTTCATCCACCTCAAGTGTGACTCCTCTCGGAAGGGCAAGGGCCGGCGGGCCCGGACCCCTCCAGGAAAGGAAGTCACTCGGCTCACCCTGGAACTGGAGGCAGAGGTCAGAGCCGAAGAAACCACAGGTGGGACTGGGAGCACTGCAGGGAGGAGGGTGGAAAGCAAGGGGTCAGAGGTGGGGAAGCCACAAGTCTCAGCAGCAAAGGGAAGGGGCAGAGCCTATCCTAAGGGCAGACGGTACCTAACACCAAGCCCAGGAGCCAGTCTCTCTTACCACACGCCTCCTAGCTTCTAGCTTTGCTCCCTGCCCCCTGCTCACAGCCACTTTCTCTTCCTTCCCTGACTCATACCATCATCTACCACCAGCTGCCTGTGGACTGCCCTGCCTCCGACAGCGAATGGAACGGCGGCTGAAAGGATCCCTGAAGATGCTTAGAAAGTCCATCAACCAGGACCGCTTCCTGCTGCGCCTGGCAGGCCTTGATTATGAACTGGCTCACAAGCCGGGCCCAGGAGCTGGGGAGCGAGCTGAGCCAGTGGAGGCCTGTAGGCCTGGGCAGCACCGCGCGGGGGCTAAGTGTGGTAAGGGAGCTTGCTGGGGAGCAGGGGGGCAGGGGAGCGGGGAAGGCCCAACTTGGGCCTGAGCAGGACACTTTACAGCCTCAGTTGTACCTCAAATTGTGAGGCAGCCAAGAGCCTCCTATCATCCTCCTCTCCCTGGTCCCAGGCTGAAATCTAGAGGGATATGATGTCCAGAGCGGCCATCAACCCTCCTTTACGTGGTGGCCCCTGATCTTCCCAAGCAGGATTCTGTCTGTTCCCAGACAATGAGATTCTCTTTGAATCTGGGGGAGCGGGAAGGGGAATCCCAGGCCTGGGTGGCGGGAGATGGGGGGGGTAGCTAGCACGGCCGACTCTCCCTCAGTCAGCTGCCCGCAGGGAACGTATTACCACGGCCAGACGGAGCAGTGTGTGCCATGCCCAGCGGGCACCTTCCAGGAGAGAGAAGGGCAGCTCTCCTGCGACCTTTGCCCTGGGAGTGATGCCCACGGGCCTCTCGGAGCCACCAACGTCTCCACATGTGCAGGTGCCAGGGGAACAAACAATATAGAGTGGGGTAGGGTGGGCACTGGGACGCCCACGGGCATGGGATTTCCCAAGGGCAGGCCCAGGCTCCAGACCACTCTCCTAGTCAACATCCTGTTTATGTGCCTCCCCTGAGACTGGGTGACCCCTTGGGGATGACTAGGACAATCCCCATCAGAGTTGGGCCCTTGATTCATTGCAGGTCAGTGCTCGCCTGGCCAGTACTCTCTTGATGGGTTCAAGCCCTGCCAGCCATGTCCACGTGGCACGTACCAACCTGAAGCAGGACGGACCTTGTGCTTCCCTTGCGGTGGAGGCCTCACCACCAAGCATGAGGGGGCCATCTCCTTCCAAGACTGTGACACCAAAGGTGAATGGGCTACACACTGGGGGGCTCCCTAACTTGAACTGCTTACAAAAAAAATTCTCCAACTCCTCAGAGTGGACCTGAGTATGCTGGCACACCATCGTCACCAAACTGGGAAGGGCCCAGCTGCCTGACCAACCAGACCATCCTGTTGATAGGACGCATGCTGACCCTCCACCAGTCCCGAGTCTAGGAATTAGGGAATAAGTAACAGTCTCACTTAACCCTCTGCTTTGGAGAACTGGTGGCACATTCCCCTCAATACTACCAATGAGTTTCTAGAAGTTTGGCACTACACTCAGTGCCTGAAAGAGAAGGACTGGCATGGTAGCCAACCACTCCATCAAGCTGGTTTTTCCCTAGGCCTCAATTCTGGCATGACAAGGAAAGGCTGGGACTCTGGAATGAAGTTTGGTGTCTACAGTCTCCTGTGTCCTGCTCATCCCATGCCCCAGAACTCCCACTTGCCTACCGTCTTAACTCCTACCTTTCCCCCTTGCCTGCAGTCCAGTGCTCCCCTGGCCACTACTACAACACCACCAGCCATCGCTGTATCCGCTGTGCTATGGGCTCCTATCAGCCTGACTTCCGTCAGAACTTCTGCACCCGCTGTCCAGGAAACACAAGCACTGACTTTGATGGCTCCACCAGTGTGGCCCAGTGCAAGAGTACGTGGCAGCCAAGCTGTGGAAAAAGGGGTAGAGAGGTCTGGGAACAGCGGGCATGGGAAGAGGTGGGGGTGGGGCAAATAAACCAACAGGGAGCAAGGCTAGGGAGTGGATGGGCAGGAAAGTCCCACCCTACATCTCTCCCAACCCACTCAATCTTAAGACCACTTGCTGGGCTGGGCCTCATGGCACCCTCTCCCTGGAGACAGGTAACGGGGAGACAGAGGGAGGTGAAGTGAGATGAGAAGGTACTAAAAGGACAGGAAGGAAGGTGGACCCAGAACTTGGAGAACAGATGATGAAACAGGAAGGCGGCTGCCTACAGTGTCTGGTTTCCACTTCAAAATGCTTCAACACCCCTAACTCATTCCCCCACTGACTTCCCTTCTCTTTCTTGCTCTGTCCACCTGGGCTTGGTTACAGATCGCCAGTGTGGTGGGGAGCTGGGTGAGTTCACTGGCTATATCGAGTCTCCCAACTACCCAGGCAACTACCCAGCCGGCGTGGAGTGCGTCTGGAACATCAACCCCCCACCCAAGCGCAAGATCCTTATCGTGGTACCCGAGATCTTCCTGCCATCTGAGGATGAGTGTGGGGACGTCCTCGTCATGAGAAAGAACTGTGGGTGGCTGCAGAGCTGGGCCAGGGAAGGGTAGTTCAAATCTGGTTGGGAGGGAGGGACAGAGAGAGAGAAAACTGGTACAGGAAGAACGAGGGCAGTGAAAAAGGAGGCCTTGGAAGCAGAGAAGCTAACAAAGGAAAACAGCAATGAATGTGCTCTGTGATTGGTGGAGAGCAGAGTTAAGAATGCCAGCACTGGGACTATAACTCCAAAAGTGTTACATGTGTCACTTTCCTGTTCTAGCATTTTGGCCGTTCCATTCATTATATGTCAAATTTCTTACACTCTGTGAGTGCCTGGATGTGAGAGAGGGGTTGTGGAACAAGTGGAGGGCAGTGGGAGAGGACATGTGTATGTTGGGGGGTGGGGGACGTACATGCATGGGGGAGAGCCTCTGTCAGCATGACTCCTTCCCCGCCTCAGCCCTCCTCCAGGAGAGCTTGGGTAGCCTGCTCTGCTCTTCTCCTGACCTGCTGCTTGCCTTCCCAGCCTCCCCATCCTCCATTACCACCTATGAGACCTGCCAGACCTATGAGCGCCCCATTGCCTTCACGGCCCGCTCTAGGAAGCTCTGGATCAACTTTAAGACCAGTGAGGCCAACAGTGCTCGTGGCTTCCAGATCCCCTATGTTACCTATGATGGTGAGCAAGGGCAGGAATGCTAGGGAGGTGGGTGAGAAAGGGGAGAATCACGAGTCTTGGGAGGGAGCAAGGGGAGCAGGAATTGTTTCTTCCCCTAAACCTCCCCTTGGTTGATTTTGCAGAGGACTATGAGCAGCTAGTAGAAGACATTGTTCGAGATGGCCGGCTCTATGCATCTGAAAACCACCAGGAGATTTTAAAGGCAAGTGAATAATCACAACAAGAACAACAGCCAGCATTTAATGAACATATAAACAATGTGCAGGCGGTATGCTAAGCGCTTACAGGAATATTCTCGTTTGATAGACACAAGAGCTCTATGAAATAGGTACTTTCCTCATTCCCACTTTACAGATAAGAAAACTGAGGCACAGAGAGTTACAGAGCTTGCCCAAAGAGTTCAAGCCCATCTGACTGCACTATCTTAAACTGTGGGGGAAGAGAAGGGGAAGATGAGTGAAATGTCCCCTACTTCTTTCGCCAAAAAATATAGGGAAAATGAGGTATAGAAAGATGCTTCTGCTTAAGTCCCTTCCTTCCCTTTCTTCCTCCTCCATTCCCACAGAAAAGGAGCAGACCTAGAACAGTGTTTCTTAGAGTTCATTCGGTACAACCTGTCACAAAGGAAAAGAAACGAAGAGTGAACTAGACACCTGGGTCTATGGATCCCAGTTTGAGAAAATTGTACTTAGGAAACTACAGTCCTAGCCACAGTATTAACCTTCATAAATGATCAATGCAAGGAAAAGTTTTATCTTTATGACTAATATAATCATTTTTATACTATCATCAAAATAAGAGACACAATGACAAAAATTTCCTAAAACTTACAAGCTACAAAGAAAATAATTTCAGCAATGCTTTTCAAACATTTTTTAAAGCATCTAAACCCTTATTTCACACATGCTGTGGAACTCCAATGCATAAAGTAGTGGAGCTGTTTTGGTTGAAGTAGAGATGAGAGGCTGGAAGCCCCACTTCTTATTTTAAAAGTCAGAATACTAGCCCAGAAGCCAGATCTGAGTCTCAGTGCACAGTGCCTGGCACCTAGGAGGCTCTCCACACCTCACATTGCTGTTTTAGATGGAATGGTCAGGAAAGGCCTGTGAGAAGAGACCTGCATGAGGTAAAGGGCTACACATTAGAAGATCAGGAAGGAGCATGGAGCAGTGTGGCATGCCCAAGAACCTTGAGAAGGCCAGTGTAGCTCAGCAGAGTAAGAAAGTCAAAGCAGCACTGAGGATGGAGAGCAGGGTACAGATCGTGTTCATCCTACAGACCATGCAAGGGACTTGGCTTTACTTAGTGAAAACAGAAACCAGAGAAGTGTTTTTGAACAGAGAAAGGAAAAACCAAAACAGATACTCTGGCTGCTGTGGGGGAGAAGAGTCTGTAGAGGGACAAGGGTAGGTAGAAGCATGGAAACCAGTTAGGAGGCTGCTGCTGTAGTCCAAGTGAGAGACATGGCTTGGACAGGGTGGTAGCTATGGAGACTGTGAAAATGGTCAGACCCCGGGTATATTTTGAAGGTAGAATAAACAGGATTTGCTGTGATTGTGGGCAAGAGAGAAGTCCAGGATGACCCCAGGCACTGGGACCTGAGCAATGGAAGGGTGGAGCTGCCAATGACTAGGTTGTAGGATTCTACGGGAGGAAAAGATGGTGGGGATGGAAATCCAGAGTTCACCTCTGGGCGTGCCTATTTAGCTTCAAGAGGGGCTGCTTCTGAGTCGAGGCTGGTGTTCCTTTTTCCCACCCCCCAATGCTGAGGCTGACGTTGCCATCTGCCATCCTCTGCAGGACAAGAAGCTCATCAAGGCCTTCTTCGAGGTGCTGGCCCACCCCCAGAACTACTTCAAGTATACAGAAAAACACAAGGAGATGCTGCCAAAGTCCTTCATCAAGCTACTCCGCTCCAAAGTTTCCAGCTTCCTGAGGCCCTACAAATAGTGGCCCTAGGCCCAAGACCCAGGTTTTAAAGCCCCCAGATTCCTTACCCTCAGAGCCGGCAGCCCCTACCCTCAGATGAGGAATTCTCTCCTCTCTTTCTTTTTGGAGAAAAAAAAAATCACTAGAGACCAAGCAATCTCCCTTTCTGTCTCTCTAGCCTCCTTTCCCTGTCTCTCTCTGCTTCTTTCTCCCTCTCTCTCTCTCTTTACTGTGTCCCCTTTTCCTACATGCCCCCTGGAAAAGCCATTAAGTGCTGGCTCTATTCCCCCTGAGGGGTGAAAGGACAGTGTCCCCTTCCCAGCCATACTACCCATTTTACCAGCTCACATCCCTGGCCCCATCAGCTTGGAAGGGTGCTAGAAACCCATGACAGAAGTGGGTCTAGTAGGGAATGAGGAGTGGGAAGAAGAGCTTCTGCCATTATAGGGTTGTGCCTTGCTAGTCAGGAGCCAAATGTCCCCTGGCCGTGCCCCCCAGGGTGATTCTAACAACCCAGGGCTCTGCCAAAGAAGCCTTTGACTTATAGGCTTAATGCCAGCACTGGTCCTCTGGGGCACGTGGTCTGAGCCCTGGACTGCCCACACAGCTGGCTTTTGTGTCTATACAGCTCCTCTCCTTCTTCCCCCATACGTCTGCCTGGGGTTCAGTCCATGAGGGCTTACAAAAGGCCCATACCACTGGGCTAGTGAACACCAGCTGTTGGAGGTAAAGCAGCAGGCATAACCATGTTGAATGTGCCGCTGTCACTCCCCAAGAGAAAGACTGTAGCTCTCTGCAGGACAGAAACCAGGTTTTACAGTATCACCAAAAAATGAAGAAAAAAAAAAAGAAAATGTATCATCTAAAAGACTAGACTACAGAACAATTGGGAAGCCAGCCTCAAACACGAATCCCTTTTCTTACTTGTCTTCCTGGCCCAGCCATCTCCTCACCCCTACCTAAGTGCTCCCTGGGGGAGCCCTACTCCCATTGCTAAGTGTTGTCCTTAAAGAAATATGGCTGTTGACCAGAAGCCAGCCTGGGCCTTGCCCCAGAGTGATCTTCCCTTGTAGCCCCAAATGGCTTGTGGGCTCCACCAAAGAGGACCCTGCTCTGCAGGCAGCCCAGAGCCACCTACCTCTGGCCCCAGGCTGTGGGCAACAAGAGGAATGTGTGCACACTTGGCAAGCCTTCTGCCCACCCTGTCCACATCTAAGAAGTGCAATCATTTTGAGTCTTCCTATGTTGTCTAGAGGGAGGGGTTTTTGTTTTCTGGTTTTGTTGTTTTTGTTTCCTTTTCCTTTTAGAACAACCCTATTTATAGCTGCCCAAGAGAGGAGTGTATGTCTGACATGGAAGAAAAAGTTTTGAATCTCATGACACCTTGAGTGCTGGAACGTCTAATCCGTCTCTGCTCCCCGACCAGTGGCCATCCAGACCTCTGGAGCCCTCAGCTGGGGGAACTCAGAGCTGTAGCTCAGAGGCACCTGATGTGTAGGAGAGTAATTCTGGGGACATGATGGAGCAGGAAGGAGAGGGACCCGTGTTTGCTACACCAATCCCGCCATCCCTATGCTTCTCTATGGATTCACCATGGACCTCATCATTGTAGAGGCCGATGAATTGGTCAGTGTGATTCTCCACCCCCAAGTAGGGAAAGCCTCCATCTTTTCCCTGCCTTCATCCCTGTTTTCCCCTGGTGTGCACATGTAAGAGGATCAGGACAAATCCCCTGGGGATGGGCTGACTCAGGTCCTGAGACAAGAGACCAGCTTTGGCTATGGGAACCAAGAATCCAACAGCTATCCAGGCATGAGGTTTGCCTGACCTTGGCCACTCTGTCTACCCTACCTGTTTGCCATTCCCTCTAGGAGTTGACTTCAAGCCTAGCTTTCTCCAATACTGCTTTTCAAAAGGAAGAATCCAGTCCAGGCCCAAGCCCACGTCCTGCACACATTCTCCCCTCATTCCACTGCTGCCTATAAAATTATTTTCCATTTGCTCCTTTTAGTTCCCCCAGAGATATTCAATCAAAGTAGCCCTGTTCAACCAAGGGCTACCAATTAACTCCTAGGGTTCATTTCTAATTGACTGTCCCAGGCTATTGCTCCTCCCAGGAGACGCAACACTAAATAAAGAAGCCTGCACCATCCCCTCACTACCTAATCGGTAGTGTTCACCAGCCAAAGACAGCCTTAGGCAGTAGGTAGCCAATGTCACAGGAGTTCCCCTGACATCCCCTGACGTCCATTAGCCACTGCCATGGCCCTTAGGAGTGGAATATCTAGCTTCCTTTGTCTCTCTGATCAAAGAGTGCTCTGTGAAAGATAAAATGGGAGCTTCCAAGCAAGAAAATGATCATTTAATAGAAGTATCCACACTTCCCAGGAAATACCATGAAAACTGCTTTAATCAGCTCTGACCATCTTAAGTCTCCACCAGGAGCCAGGATAACTTTGTGATTCTCTCCCTACCATTTGGCATCTCTCTTAGAAAGCTAAACAGAGTACTTTCCAATTTATGCATTCAGGGTCTAGCTTCTCCTTGCTCTCTTCCTTTCCTGTCACCCATATGTACTCATAAACATTTCCTCCAATAATTTATTCCATGGTTTCTGGGAACTGCAACTGATTTCCACAGTATGGAAAGTATAGACCACTAGGCTTCTTAACTGATGTCAAGACAGATCTTGGCAGGGAAANATAATTTATTCCATGGTTTCTGGGAACTGCAACTGATTTCCACAGTATGGAAAGTATAGACCACTAGGCTTCTTACTGATGTCAAGACAGATCTTGGCGAGCAGGGAAAGACCTGCTAATGTCCACCATGTTTAATTTAGGTCATCCCAGCTGGGAGTTAACAATCCAGGCAAAGCTGCTGCTGAACCTAGGAAGAAGCCAGTCCTAGGGCATCAAACTAGGGCTTAAGTGGACTGAATGAGGAGTCAACACTCAGGGATTCTCTAGGCCTTTACAGGTCGGACAGAAAAAGAGGTTTTTACCGGTGTGGGGAAGGAAGAAGACGGTGTAAGTGGGAACCCAGCATGAACCAGTCCCGAGGCCTGTCTGCAGGACGGGGTGTTACAGGACCACAGTACTGTAAGGCTACATTTATCTTAGTACGAAACCTGCCCTGCTCTGAGTCTGGGAGTGGGAAGCGATTTCTACAAGGGCTCTGAGCGCCAAGCGATGCACATCAGAAAGGCACTTCAATCCTCAGCAATGCGGCAATCCCTTTTCACTTCTCTGCCTTCCTCTTTCTGTATTATTAGGCCAGGTCCATTCCCTAAACCTGAGGGAACTCTCACAGTCAGGAGAGAACTGACCAGAGCCTGGAGCTGAGCTGAGCTGCCCTGCCCCAGGCCTATAAATCCCCAGAGGCAGACACTGCCCTGACTTCCCTAGGATTGGGTGAGTCTGAGGTAATGGAGGCTCACATTTGTTGCTGCAAGTTCAGGAATACCGTCCTGGTCTCTGGCCCTAATTAAACTGTTTATATCTGAGTATTCTCCATATGCATGTTTGAGGGGACTCTAGTGGATTGGGTGGTCGTATCTCAAAATGTCAGAAAACATAGAGCATTCAAACTTTTGTATTTGCTGCCTAACCTCAATATAACAGGCTCAAACTAGGGGAAGGGAGACAAAGTTTAACTGACCATAAGCAAAGAATAATGTTAATCTGCTTGGCTTCTTTCTAAAGCACAATAAGAAAAGTAGAAGCAAACAGTACAAGGATATCTTTAAATCTGACCTGTCTCAAAGATCACACACCCTGTCCTTGGGCCATTATTTGGACTAGGAACCCTTTAAGAACGTATATGATTAGAGAGAATAGAACCCCCAGTTCTATTATCAGCTTTTCTAGACAACACAAACTGTAGCAGTCTGGACAAACTGAAAACTTTATTCTTCTGTGTGTGTTAAACTGAAGTTTCAGAGAATAATCATTACCATGTGGGAGGCTTCTTTTTAATGCAAAAAAAATCTCAAAATGTTGTATTTATATCTGCCTTCCATTGCTGCCAATATAGTAAACATCTACACAACCAACAATAAACAGTAAACGATGCAGTTCATAGAGTATTTTGCACTTGGGGAAAAAAATGTATCTGAACTTGTAAAAAGAAATGTTTGGATTTTGTATTGTCTTTTTTTATTATTATTATTATTATTATTATTAAAATACTAAATGAAACTCCTCGGCCTGACATCTTTTCCTCTGTCTCCGTAGTTTATCCTAGAGCTGGAAAAAGTTTGAGGAAACAAAGTGACTTCTGGCTTCCAGATAAGACTTTTTAAAAATTTTTCATGGGGCACCTGGGTGGCTCAGTCCGTTGAGCTCCTGTCTCTTGATTTTAACTCAGGTCATGATCTCCTGGTCGTGAGATCAAGCCCCGAGTCAGACTCTGCGCTGAGTGTGGAGCCTGCTTGGTATCCTCTCTCTCCCTTTCTCTCTGCTCCTTCCCATCTTGCATGTACACACACTCTTCCTCTCAAAATAAAAAAATAAACTTAAAAAAATGTTTTTTCATTTATCCATCTTATTCCTAATGATTTTGGAATTTGAAAAGGCTTATCTCTATATTTTTTAAAGGCAGTAGGAGATATTTAGGGTATTGTTTCTTCTCACTATAGTACACTTCTCCAAATCTAGTCAGGCCACAGGCTCCCTAATTAAGATGTCCCACCTGCAGCAAAATGCCGTCACTGAGTCACCCAAGGTTGTTCTTTTTATGCAATACACTCTTGGCCACCAGAGAGAATTTTGAAATATCATTCAGCTGTATCACCATTACCACTACAGACCACAGGAATGCCCAATTTCTTACAAACAGTACCAATTAATAGGCTCAGAGATGATCAATAAAACTTGATTGTTACAATTAATCCCCTGACATGAAATTTTACTGGATGATATAGCAATTTAAGAGAAACAAGGAAAAATCCACCTAATCAAATGTTGGGTTGGACTACTAGAATCCTAAACTTCCCCATGAGCACCTGTAAAGGATAGATGCATTCACTTCACAATCATTGAGCTCCTATTATGTGCCATGCATCAGTTTATCATAGCTTGATAACAATTGCCATGCTCAAAATCTCTACTCCTCAGGGCACCTGGGTGGCTCAGTGGGTTAAGTCTCTGACTTTTGATTTTGGCTCAGGTCATGATCTCCTGGTTTATGGGTTTGAGCCTCGTGATGGGCTCCATGCCGACAGTGTGGAGCCTGCCTGGAATTCTCTCTGCTTCTCTCTCTCTCTGCCCCTTTTACCTGCTTTGCTCTCTTTAAAAAAAAAAAAAATCTGTACTCCTCAGGTAAGATTCTGATTACAACTGATCTTTCCACATATATTTCCCAACAGTAGAGAGAATCCAGTCTACCTGGTGGCTAGGAGTGTAAACTAATTCACTGGCATTCTATTTTATACATTAGCTTCCTGTAAGTTTGATTTAGTGTGATAAAACATGAGCACTTTTGTGGGCTGATAAAATCATGTTTCTAGAACTGCAAAGCCAAGGACCAATACTGGGCCATTATGACGATATCAACTTGGGGCCATCCTCTCTGAATTATCTCTTAACCCTCTGTTATTCCAAAAACACCAAGTCTTCCACCTTCTTCCCAGGACATTTATGATGATGTCCCAGATTAATGTATAATCAGGGCCGGTACATATATCAAGCGGTCTTTAAAATGGGCACATGAACATTTTCCAAGGAATGCTTTCCAAGGGTATGTGAAGACCTTCCAAGAGGTACTGGGCAAGAAAATCAATCTGAGGAGCATTTTAAGGAAATAAGTTTCCAGATCCCCAACTTGCATTAGAAATCTCTCCTCCTTCCCCCCAAAATGAATCTGTTTGAGAGCCAGCCCAGCATACTCAATGTACACTCTACATTCCACCTCCTCTTTCAGCACAGTCCTTGTCCTACTTTACAAAAGAAAGGCATATCCCTCACCTACACAGAATCTCCATGCATGGCCCTGGGCAACAGGAGGGAGGGCTTCTTTTTTTTAATCATATAAAAATATTTCTATTATAACCAGTCCTCTTATTTCATCTTATAAAATGTTTACTACTTTCTACCTCCTACTAGCAAAACCAAATTGTTTGTCAGCTGTTCCACCCATTATTTCCTAGCAAATATACTTTTCTTTCTTATTAAATATGTAATAAAAAGTTTATCATGACGTTTAAAAAAGTTATTTGGAGTTATTTATGATTTTTAAACATGATTCTTATTTAATTGTTCTCCAAAGCCAAACATCAGAATTCAACACAAGCACTCACCCACATTTGCCACAGGGATAACATGCCTTCTATCCTATTTCTCACTTATTAACTAGTGGATTTAGCTACATATTATACAGCATTATTCCAAATGATATAATGAGAAACAGTACTATCCTGTTTTTACAGTTTTTGTAATGTTAGCATTAGCCCTATATAATTTTAATCATAAATGGTTTTTAGTAATCTATTTTATAAGCTACCATTAATTTATTTCCCAGTGATTTTTATAATATTCTTTAAAGTGAATATTAACATATTTATTTGAACTGAAGAATAGTCAGATTTTTTTCCAAGCAGAAAGTCAGTCTGATTTGCCTGATTGGTTTGAAAGACTGGCTTTGCTAATTCCACAAATGGCAGGTGTTTTCCATACTGAAGTGAATCTACACTTCAATATTTTAACAAAAAGATCCTGAAAACATGTTGATGATAAAAGAATTTTATCCAAATTGTGTCAGTAAATATACGAGTCTGAAAATCAGTCTCTGATTAACAAGGTGCCTCTGAGTGAAGAAGTAACAGACAGCTAATAGTAATTTTATAAGACTGAAGCTGAGACTAATGACTAGAAAACAATTAATTTTGCAAGTTCAGTGGTTTCCAATTCTTTGCTTTTACTAAAATTAAAGAACTTTTTTTGATAGTACTTGAGAATAGTATTTGGTAATAGGACACTTTGTGATTATTGGCATATAATTTAGAAGTAGTTCAAAGGCTCAATGAATATTACTATAAAAAAAATCTCTTCCTTTCACAATTACTAC
Organism: Crocuta crocuta; assembly: GCF_008692635.1. Lineage (NCBI taxonomy): Eukaryota > Metazoa > Chordata > Mammalia > Carnivora > Hyaenidae > Crocuta > Crocuta crocuta. Next base: position 3,358,657 of record NW_027528611.1, on the reverse strand, counting down.
ATGCACAAGGTTCCTCAATGCTTAAGTCTAAAAAAAAAGCAGAGAATTGATATTGCACCTTATCTCCTTCTACCATTAGATAATACTCATCCATGAATACCTGAACTAATTGAGAAACACCATATTTTTCATTAAGGGATGCATTCTCTTTTTCTTTTTTTTAAGTTTTTATTTATTCATTTAACTTATCTCTACACCCAGGGTGGGGCTTGAACTCATGACCCTGAGATCAAGAGTCTCATGCTCTTCCAACTGAGCCAGCCAGGAACCCCAAGGAATGTATTTTCAATAAAAATCGTACTTTTCAGGTTTTATAAGCTATAAATTTATGTAATATATTCATGTTGCTTAATAAATTGTGTACCAGTAATAACTGTAATGACAATTCAATTCAAAAGAAACTTTTTTTTTTAACAATTAAAGCCTATGGTCACAGGCAATATACTTAAATTTATACTCATTCTTGTTGCAAAGAAGTGTGATAGTGATCAATAATTCTTTAAAACACAAATTGGGGCGCCTGGGTGGCTCAGTCAGTTGAGCACCGGACTTCGGCTCAGGTCATGATCTTACGGTTCGTGGGTTTGAGCCCCGCGTCGGGCTCTGTGCTGACAGCCAGCTCAGAACCTGGAGCCTGTTTCAGAATCTGTGTCTCCGTCTCTCTCTGACCCTCCCCTGCTCATGCTGTCTCTGTCTCTCTCTCAGAAATAAAGAAGACATTAAAAAAATTTTTTTAAGTAAAAAATAAAAAATATAAATATACTGGGGCACCTGGGTGGATCAGTCAGTTAAACTTCTGGCTCTTAATTTTGGCTCAGGTCATGATCTCGTGGTTTGTGAGATCAAACCCTGCATCGGGCTCTCAGCATCTGTGCTGACAGCAAGAGCTTACCCGGGGTTCTCTCCCTCTCTCTCTCTCTCTGCTCCTCCCCCATGCTGTTCTCTCTCTCTCAAAATAAACAAACTTTTAAAAAAACATNGAGATCAAACCCTGCATCGGGCTCTCAGCATCTGTGCTGACAGCAAGAGCTTACCCGGGGTTCTCTCCCTCGCTCTCTCTCTCTGCTCCCCCATGCTGTTCTCTCTCAAAATAAACAAACTTTAAAAAAAACATACAAATACAATTAGGATACAGTTCTGTAATGGGAAGTGAATGGAATTAGGAGTTCAATAAGAAAGGGAACCATAAAAAAATTTCTGCTAAAGAGCTTGGTTCATATATTTTTAAATAGATGATGGCAGGCAAATACCCAAACATTTAGGGTATTTGGAGTTGCTGGATACAATTAAGAATTGCATAATGGGTTTAGTTTAAAATATCAAAATTTATAATAAGTCAGAAACTATATCTTCTATAGGTACTTATATTTGTGATAGAAAATTTAGATATCAACTTTTTTTAATGTTTTGCATTTAGTTTTGAGAGACAGTGCATGAGCAGTGGGGCGGCAGAGTTGGGGGGGACAGAGGATCCAAAGTGGGCTTCCTGCTGACAGCAAAGAGCCCAATGCCCGGCTCCCACCTTGCAAGGGTGGGACTCAAAGGCAGAAAACAAGCCGCTAGAAATGACTGTCAAGCCTCCACTCCAAAATATATTCCTCGCCAGTTCTCCAAGTATCTGAAATTACCCACCATCAGAATCTGATTCCTTCAAAGTCACACACCAATTTCCCAGTTTTTTGTTCATCGTGTAATAGGAGAGGTGAGTAGCCAATCAAATCAGGATCTGCATGGAGTGTGAGAAAGGACAAACGTATTTTTTCTTACGGAAAAAGGCGGTTGGGGGGGAACAAACTAGGACACCCTGAGTTCTATTCCCTACTCAATTTCTAACCAGGAGTTTATCCTACAGGACAACGCTCTTTAATCTCTCTGGAGGTATGTAAAAACCTCCACCAGCAGCAAGGAACAGAAAGGGCACCACAGTGGTCAGGCTGTTTGTTTCTATGCCAGGAGGCATAGAAAGGCCAAATTACTAACTATAAGCATGGTCCATCAATTGTCACTCACTGCCCACAGAAACCAACAACCTATAGAGAACTCTGGCCCCAGTCCCACCCCGGGAGAGGTTGTGTCAAAGCAAATAAGATAGGGAAGAGGAGATGCCTAAAACTGAAAAGCCTGCTTTCTTGGTTAAGTGCCCCAGGGTAAGAAAGAAACGGTGAGTGCCCCCAAAGGCATCTTTAACGACCAGAGACCCCCCCCCCCAAATCCAGTACTTTGTAAATGTTTCTAGTTTATCGGAATGCTTCCTTTCAAAAAACATTTTTCTTAAGTTAAACTTTTTTGGGGTGAGCGGAGGAAGGATACCAAAAAAAAAAAAAAAGCCACACAAGTTAAAGTCTAAAAGGACAGAAAGGGAAAAGTTTCTCACTTCATTCCTCCAGGCACCCAATTCCTCTCCTAAGAAGCAACCTTTGCCGGTTCCTAATCTAACTCCTCTCAATTTCTTGTAATGTTTTAGCAAAAGCTCGCTCCCTTTGAATCTTCCCTAGGGTTTCCGCAAGGTCCCGGATCGTAGCCCCTCCCTCGTGGGAGGGGGGGATATGGCAAAAAGGGCTTGGCTTAGTTCACCCCGAGGCAAGCCTCCAAGGGGGACTGGCCGGTTTTAAACCCGAGGGTGGGGCTGACGGGGGAATGAGAGTGAGAGAACCCACGAGGGCCGTCGGGGCGCCCTCCCTGGAGAGGCGCGTCCCTCACGGCTCCTCGGTGCCATCCGTTTCCAGAAGGAGCTAGTAATACCTGCAATCGCTTCCTTCAGGGAGCTGGCTCGAAGATCCTAGGCAGTGCCTGCGGACTGCGCACCCTAAAGCGCTTCGGGGCGGTAAGGCGCAGGAGGAAGCCCGGGGGAAGGGGGGCGAGCCCCGAGGAGAAGGGCCGCAGCTTCAGTGCGGGCAGTGGGACCCTCGGGAACTGCGCCCCTCAGAAGTCGACCCTCCCGTCCTCCCCGGCTCCTGAAGGGTCCA
>NW_027528611.1:3310076-3355472 GCF_008692635.1 Crocuta crocuta | reverse complement strand
CAGCCGACAAGCCGGCGCGGAGCCCTCGGGGTCGCGGGCGCCTCCCGGCTCCCGCCTCAGGTGCACGAGTCCCTCCGCGGGACAGGTGGCGGCTCCCCATTGCTATAGCGACGACCCGGCTCCCCAGCCGCGCCCAGGCCCTGACCGGGGCGTCGTGACGTCATCACGCCCTCCCCGGGCGCTCGGCCTCGCGGGCCGTGCGTCACCCGGCCGGGGGGCGGGGCGGGGGTTTGAGGGGCACGGTTCCGAGCCCGACCGCCTGGGCTCCAGGGCCCGGGAACCTGGCTAAGTAGGACCGCAGCCGCGGCGACAGGGGGTGCGGGGTGGAGCGTGCCCTGTATTTTTTATACGGGTTCCGGGGCCCGGTAGAGGCGCGNCCCCGTCTCCCAACCCCACGCCCGCTTCCACCTCTGTGACCCTACACCCCACCCACTGACCCTAAAACCTTACCTCCGTTCTTACTCAGTGACTCTGCCAACCCAGGAATTTCCCCAGCACTGCCCGGGGACCCACCAACCGAGTGACTCCCTCAGTTCTCATCTAGTGACTCAAGACCCAAGACCCCCAGACCTCTCCTTTGGTGACCCCCCATCCTTCTCAGTGACCCCATTGGTCCGGTAACTCCCACGGTTCTACCATGTGTTCGCCCACAAATTTGGTGACTCTCCTCAAACCTTTCCTTGTAACTCTTGAGCCCTACTCCCAATAGTTTCCCACCCAGTCATCTTCTACATGACCTTTGATATCTAATAATCCCATCTTTGCCCTGTAACCTCATGGTCCTCATTCCATACTCCCCCTTCATCTTAAGATCACCCCCACCGACATCTCTCTCTGCACCCTCAGCCCCTCAGTGTCAATCAGCACATGACTTAGAAGTGCCCGAGCACCATGCCAGTGCCCAGGAAGATGTAGGCATGAATATGAAGTACTAGTAATGGTCGGAGGCATCAAAGAATTCTGGACTGAGTGTGTGTCCCAGACTCAAGTCCCAAATCTGCCACCTTTGTGTTCTGGAAACCTGGGAGAGGTCCCTTCCTCACTCGGCCTCAGCTTCTCATCTGTATTGTGATAAGGTTGGGTTAAGCGATCTCAGAGTTTCCTTCAACTGTGAAATTCTACAGTTCTCAGTCAAGATAATATTTGTTTGCAATCATTTTTGTACCCTCCCTAGAGGGTACCCTAGAAGTTTACTCTTGGAACCTCACCTCAGGTTCTTTTTGCTTCATGAGCCTTATTCCCTCACTCCCTTGACCCCCTACACTCCTAATAGTCCATACCCATTTCCCTTGCTCAGGCCCCATCAGTTAACATGTTTGTGAAGCCAAGGTCATTGATGTGGTAAGAGGCCTGACTCCTAGTCTGACCTGGTTCTTCAGCTGTAGCACCTCAGGCATATCATTTATTTAGCCTCTCAGAACCCTCAGCCTCAACCTCTGCTAAGGGAGGATAATAGTCTTGCCTGAGATGATGCATGCAAAGCACTTGGCACCAGGCCTAGCCCATGGGAGCCCTTAAATCTAAGTGGAGAAGCTCCTATGGGTCTTACTCTGTCCTGGGTGATAGGGATTCAACAGACAACGAAGATGGGGCCTATACCTCACATTACTTTTCTGCCACCAAGCTCTTGGAATCCCCATTCTCTTCTCTCTGCTGTGACCCCCTTCTTCTCTGGTTCTTTACTTTATGTCTCTTTAATTATGATTGGCCAAGCACCTACTGGGTGTCAAGCTTTGTATAAATTAAATTTACCTTTCAACAACCCCAAGAAGTTATTACTATATCCACCACCATTTCCCATTTCTCTTGGTTTGGTTTGGTTGTAAATAAAGAATCAGACAGATAAGTAGCAGAGCCAGTATTTGAGCCCACAGCCTTCAAAATCCACTAGCTTCATTGCCTTTCTTACCCCCAAACCTCCACAGTTTTCCAGGTCACCCTGAGCCTGTTGTTCCTTATTTTCTAATGATTCCTAAGCCCAACATCAGCTCATTCCATGACCTCTCCCCACCCCAAGGTTTCTATTATCCTTTGCTCGTGGCTTAATGACTTCCTCAACCCACTGTTCATGACTTTTCATCCCATGTGCCTGGAGTCCCCTACATCTTAATACCTCTTTTCATCTTTTGTCCAGATATCCTCTCACAGCCCTTACTGCATGAGCTCACTCACCCTAAGGGGTCTGCCACCTCACCTGCTCTCTCCCCCAAACCCTCTCATCCTGTTAGGTCCCTTGCCTCCGGGAATTCATATACTCTAAAACCCGCTGGCCCGGTAGTCCTATAATTTTCTATTTTCAGTCTCTTCTCAGTGTTCTAACTGCCTCCCTTCTGCCATCCTCAGCCACGGCCTGTGACTCAAAGGCTTCATCTAACTAGCCCTTTATCTAGTGAGTTCCTGTACCCAGTTTCAGTGAAATGAGCCCCTTCCATCTCAGCATGAACCTATCCATCCTCCCATTCTAAGGTCCCCCCTCTTCACGTTCTGTCCAGTATCCCCCTGAGATCCTGCCTCCCATATTCCCACATCCCACGGCATCCTCCTTATTGTTGTCAGTGATCTTTTCAAACCAGAATCTTCCCCTTTTTCCTCTCCCTGCGCCCCTGCCCCTTCTCACAGTGCCTTTTTCATCCTTCCTCTTCTTTTTCTCCCAGCCATCCTCACCTCCCCTCACCCATTTTGATAACATTCATTATAAAGCAAATGTCCCTCTCATCCCAACTCCTCCTTTTACACTCTTCTGTGCATCTAATTCCAGGGCCACATAAACGACCCTGCCACTCTCAGCTTTCCTTCCTTCACACACAGCACTGTGCAGCCAAACCTCTCTGGTCCCTTTGGTTTGTCCAAAGAACTACCTTCTTTGGGAACTACTGATCATAGATCACCACGATCACAGCCCTTTAGGTAGCAAGGAGAGAGCGCGAGCTTGGAAATCCTTCTGAATTGATCTAGCTTTGTCTGTACACACTCCCACTATCCTATTTGGTTTCTGAAGCTGCTGGGTGTATATGCCCTCAGGGTAGAATGCTTTGGGTGTTAGCTTCAGCCTGCATTGAATTAGCCCTATTGTTTCCCAAGCTCCCGGAGGACTTTTCAGTGCCCTCCCACCGGAAGACTGGATGGTGAATAGCAAAATGTGACATTAAAGATCCACATCCCAAAGTCTGTTCTGTGGGTCACCAAATTCCCAGGTCTCCTACAATATTCTTGTTGGCTATATAACAATAAATAACAGCAGAGGGCAAAACTAGAGTTAAGGAAAGGGTAAACCCTGGGGTCTACAAATGGATTTTTTTTTTTTTTTTTACAAATAGTTTATTGTCAAATTAGTTTCCACATAACACTCAGTGCTCATCCCCAAAGTGCCCTCCTCCATGCCCATCCCCCCCTCTCCCCCACATCCATCAGTCCTCAGTTTTTGTCAGCATTCAAGAGTCTCTCATGGTTTGCCACAAATGGATTTTTTTTAAGACTTATTTATTTTTGGGAGAGAGAAGGAGAGAGAATGCAAGTGGGGGAGGGGCAGAAAAAGAGGGAGTCAGAAGATCCAAAGCAGGCTCTGCACTGACAACAGAGACCTCAGTGCAGAGCTCTAACTCAGGACCCGTAAGATCGTGACCTAAGCCAAAGTCTGAGCCACCCAGGTGCTCCCAAATTGATTTTTAAAAAGAAGCTTTTGCCTTAGGCTTGTTTAATGTTTCTTAGGGCACAGAACGTATTCTTCTGCCATGGATCATAGTTATTTGTGTACTTCTCAACCTACTCCCTAGCCCCACTGATTTCCTTGAGAACGGAGGCTGAGTTTTCTTTATCTAATATCATCTTAATCTAGTGCCTGTATTATGAGGTAGTCAGTAATACTGACGGGATTGAATGAACTAGAAATTCTGCATCAGGTACAAACAAGTAAAAACAGTTTGCATCTATGTACATTTTGTAGCCACAACAATCCCCCACCCCAAATCCCTCCAGACGAATATTGGGCAAGTCCCTTGATTTAAACAGTTTGGAATTTAGACACTTCTTTTTTCAGTCATTGGTTGAGAAAGGGAATGGGTGTAAATACTTGTTTCACCGTATGTTTGGTAAGACTAGAGAGATTGGTTGCCACTGTTGATAGAATGCAATGGTTACAAGGCCAAGGTCTCTTATATACAGCCCAGTTTTCAAGAAAACAGCTAGGTGAAATATTTACTGGGGGTTACAAAGACAGTCGGGGCATAGGGGAAACCAGATTGGCAAAATGATGGTAATTGCTGAAGTTGTGGACTTGGGTTCATGGGATACGTTACACTATTCTTTCTAGTTTTGTATGTATTTGAAATCCATGATAAAAGTTAAAAAAAAAAAAAGCCAGATGGACAAGTGCAAATTTAGCACTGTTCCTTGGAAAACTCCTCAACGCAAATGTTACTGAGTCAGTACTATTATCTAGGTTAAGTAGTATATTTAGTCTAACCTATCCCTGACCTTCTGTTTGTAAGATAGCAGGGCGCTAAAAAAAACAAAAATTAGCACGCTGCAGAATTTTGTACCTGGTGGTCCAGGAATTGTAACCTGCTGGCAAACGGCACCTATTGCCCCGGACCTGAGAAGGTAAAGGGGGTGAGGGGAGATGAAGGGGAGACCAGAGCTCAACTAGGGTCTTCCTTTTTTGGCCTAAGGCCTTCAAATTACTGGGTGATCTTAAAGATAATGGATGTTCATTCATTCACTCACTCATTCATTATTCCACAAATGTTTGGTGCCTAGCTGCCTGAGGCCAGGTACTTTTCTAGTACCTGGAGATAGTGCAGTGAATAAAACAGACATACAATAAACAAATTGCAAGTAAAATTTATGTTGAGATAATTAAGCAGAGAAGGGAGAGAGTTCCTGGAGTCAGTGTGTGAAATTTTAAATAGAGTAGTTAAGGAAGTTCTCACTGAAAAGGTAACATTTGAGCAAAAAGCTATAGGAAGTTAAGAGGATGAGTCAAGCATATATCTGGGGGAAACGTGTTCCAGTCAGAGGGAACAGCAAGAGCAAAGGCCCCAGAGCGGGAGTATGCCTTGAATATTGTAAATTCAAGGAACATGAAGACGCCAGCCACCATGGCTGCAATAGTGTAAGAGAGGGGAAACAGCAGGAGAGATGTGGGGGTGGGAGTGGATTGGTAGCAGGTCACATTAAGATTGTGCATTGTGAGAGAGGAGCCATTGGAGGGTTCTAAACGGATAGTGATATGATCTGACATCCAGGATCATTCCAGCTGCTTTGTTAAGAATGACCTGTAGAAGGCAAGAGTGGAAGTAGGGAAACCGGTTAGGAGGCTACTGCAAGAGTCCAGGCAAGAGTAGTTGCTGACTTGGACCCAAAGTAAAGCAGTGGAAAAGTGAGAAGTGGTTGGATTCTCACTGTGGGGGGGAGAAGCCAACAGGATTTGTTGATGAATTAGATATGGCATGTAAAAGAAATGGAAGTTGAGGATGGCTCTCTCTTTTTTGGCCTGAGCAACTGAAGGATGGAGTTACCATTTACGGAAGTGGGAGAGTAGGAGGAGGGGCAGGTTGTGAGAAGGGATAGATAAGGAATTCACTTTTGAGTGTGTCGAGTTTCAGGTGCTTTTTGGGCATGGAGATGTTGCATAAGCTGCCGGATACATGTTGTTAGACGTGAGTAAATTTCTGCTCTCCTGAGAACTAAAAGAACACTGTTCCTGAGCAAGAGACAGGTCAGTGCAGTGGAAGAACACTGGCAGTTCAGGAGCGAGGCCTGGCTCTGCCACCTGCTAGCTGCGTGATCCTTTGGAACTTCTCCAGCAGCTCTGGCCTCCGTATCTTCATCTGCAGAATGCCTGCATTAGACAAGAAACAAGCCATCTTCTCAGCCCACGCCCATTGTGAGAGTCCACGAATTTGGTAGAGTAAACGAGATAACATATCTGTACATGCTCTAAGGAGCATTTTGAAAACTGCTGAGCCCTACGCCAGCTAGCAGTGTTGGTGGTGAGATTCCATCCTTCCTTCCTTCCACTAAAGGAAGTGCACATGCCAGGCACTCACTAAAGGCCCAGTGAGTGCCTGGCATGTGCTGGGCACAGAGGATACAGTGACAGAGAAGATGCAGCTATGCCCTCGTGAAATGGTAAAGACCAGCTTCCTGGTGCAGCTTCGCTGCTTAGTGCAGAGCAAACAGGCCAGACACCGGTGGTCTGGTGTGACATGAGCCAGAGAAAGCCTGTTCCTGACCTGGGTCTGGGAGAACAGTGAACATGGATGTCAGAGATGAAGCAAGATGATTTTCCAAGTGAGGCAAAGTGGTCATCGGAGCTGGGGCTGGGGCAGGGCTGGGGCAGGGCTGGGGCAGTGGGACTCCCTTCCTTCCCTCCTTCATTCTTTCACTCAATGTTTACTCCTCTGCGGGGATCTTGTCTTAAGGAGCTCATAGTTCTGGAGGAGAGGGTTTCAAATCTGGCCTCGGGAGTTTCAATTAGAATGAATTCCCAGTAAGTGGAGCTGATTTAGGATTCAGATTTGAGTGAAGAGCTCAGTTGTGGACACATTCTTTGTTAGGTGCTGATTACACCAAGTTACAAGCAGTAGAACAGAAAGTAGGAGTGTGTTATTTTCCTCCTAGAAGAGTCAAGTTTAAGGAAAACACATACTGTGGCAGAGTAATCCCTTCACTGCTGTGCCGTGTTTATCCATGTGTCATTTAGATGTCAGTGTTTATATTGTAAGGAGAGTCTCTGACCAGCTAAACAAGAGCACAAGATACAGCCCATCTTCACTGACAGATCACCCACAAAATGTGTTTAGAGTGGATATGTAATCATCATCTTTCATTTAACAGAATGGGGAAATTTTGTCCTGGTGAGTGGAAAAAACCCACTGAGATACAAATCCAAGTACGGCAGAAGCTATTGTCTTTAACCCGTGGCCAAAAATCTACTGACAAAACCTTGGATGCCTCTTGCCCTGGCAGCTCCCGGTCAAGGTAGAGAAATGTGTATCAACGTGAGGGTCTCACAGTTGTCTTTGCTCTGCTGGCAGAAGTACAGGGCCTGTTTAGGCTCTTCACAACTTCGAATCAAAAAATATCTGTGATGTCGGACGTGACATTCAGAACCTCATAGCACATTGGATTTTCACCAGCTGTAAGTCAGAGCACTTCTTCTAGTGCCTCTGGGTTAACATTTGCCCCGAGCTTGCCCTCAGTAAATGGCTTATCTCCAAGAAGTGCAGATAGAACTTGTTAGCTTGGTGCTGCTTCTCACTGTATTGCTCTTCACTTGTCAGGAGTCCTGCTGCTTTGGGGTAGTTGATAAAGCATGATAAAGTTGATAAAACTGGGTGGGGGCTCCTTGAGATCGTAGAACTGACCTAAGGCTTAGATGTGGAGGCCAGAGTTCTCTCTGAGAAAATCATCAACCTCTCAACCTAGAAAGTACTGTCTGAAGTCACAGAAGCAATGAGGGAGAAAGGCAGCCCCTGCCTAGCCACCATGTCAGCTAGACTGACCCTTGTAACCAGGCTGGGGATACAATGTGCTAGAGCCAACCTGTTCTCAGATCCTGTGTAGATTTGCTGTTGCCTCATGCTCAGCTTCCCGTTTCCATATGATCCATGATCTGTGAAGCTAAGTTTTCAGGTTTTTCAGGTTTGGTTTTGCTGCAAAGCTATGTAACATAGTCTGTGCTGTCAGTACTGGACTAGCCATGCCTTGTGAATGGAGAATCGTAGATAATACCGTAGCCAACGAAAGGAATGCAAAGCCTACATCCAGGGGTTTTTGTTGTTGTTTACTTATTTGTATTTGTTTATTTAACATATACTTACATTTGTATATTTAACACTCATGAGGCTTACTTTTTTTTTTTTAATGTTTTATTTATTTCTAGGAGAGAGAGAGAGACAGCGTGAGCAGGGGAGGGTCAGAGAGAGAGGGAGTCACAGACTGAAACAGGCTCCAGGCTCTGAGCTGGCAGTCAGCACAGAGCCCGACGCTAGGCTCGAACCCACAAACCGCGAGATCATGACCTAAGCAAAAGTCGGACACTTAACCGACTAAGCCACCCAGGCGCCCCGAGGCTTAGTTTTTTTTGATATGTAAGTCCAGGAAAAAGTCACCCTTCCGTTGCTGTTCCCTAGTCACTCAGTTATCCTTCCGCAGACAACCCTAGTTAGTAATTTCTGGATTGTCTTCCCACAGATTTTTGTATGCCAGTGGCAGCATACAGAAGGCACTGTTTTATACTTTGCCATTTTTTTTTTAATTTAATATGTCTTGAGGATCTTTGTTGGTTCGTGTGTAAGGACCTTTCTCATTTCTCTGTGTCTACATAGTACAGAAGTCCCATATGGATAGACATTTATGCTGCTTTTAATGTTTTTGTTATTACTGCATACGGGGATGCCATGACGAACCTTAGACCTGTGCCATTTTCCACACATGGTATGTCTACATACATACATGTCATGCATGACCCATCTGCTGGGGCAGATGGTAGGCCCATTTGTACTTTTGAATGATCCTGCCACATTGCCCAACACAGAGCTCGTACCCATATATACTCCACCCCCGTCCCCCAGCCTGTTTCCCCACAGCCTCATGCTCTGAGTGAAGAATGTACAGATTCCCCAGATATCACCATAGGGTACTGCATGCAGGCTCCACCAGGACCCTCTTTGCCACAAGACATGCAAAGCACAACACAGCCCAGTGTGAGGAATACTGCATTTAAAAACTATTAGACCTCTGGTGGTTAGAAGGAAGGAAAATCCTGAAGGAAGAAGCTCCCTACCTTAGTCCTTAGACTGCATGAATTAAAGGAGGAATAGATGTCTTTTTCTGCAGGACATTGGGAGGGATGAGTTGTAGCTATGATGGGCAGGCTGTGGGAAGAATAGCAGGAAACCCCAAGACAGAGGAGCTGGTAACCAGGTAAAGGTGTTTAGTGTCCACCGGAGAAGCACCTCTCTACTCCGTGCTACTATCTTTCCATTCCGGCAGCTTTTTTTTTTGTTTAAGGTTATACCCCATTCATTTCTTTTTGGCCTCTTTTGCTCTCTTCTCACTTGGAGTTAAGGTTTCTTTAGGTTGAAACTGGGTGAATGTTCAACCTATGTCTTGCTTCACTTAGTGTAAGTTTGTTGACTTTCCTCCATTAATCCAGATGGTCTTCATGGTTCTTGTCTAAAAGGCTTAAACACAAAAAAAAAAAAAAAAAAGGCTTAAACAAGCATCTTGTGCAAGTGATGCTGTTTTCTGTGTATTCTTTTTGTGGAGTAAATTGTGAAGATGAGGTTCTTAGATCTCAGATCCTGAACCTTTCCTGGTGGGCCTAAGTGTTGATGGTTTACATTATGGTTCACTCTTTGTGCTGTATATTCTATGGGTTTTGACAAATATACAATGTCAGATATTTGTCTACCATTACAGTATCCTACAGAATCATTTCACTGCCTTGTGCTCCATCTGTTCATCCCTCCTCTCTCCCCTTGCATCCCTGACAACCAGTGATACTTTTATTGTCTCTATTGTTTTACCTTTTCCAGAAGTTATATAGTTGGAAACATACTGTATGTAGTCTTTTCAGATTGGCTTCTTTCACTTAGCAAAATGCAGTTAAGTTTCCTCCATGTCTTTTCATGACTTAGTAGCTTCTTTCTTTTCTTTTCTTTTCTTTTTTTTTTTTTAAGAGAGAGCAAGTGAGCACAAGTGGGAGAGGGACAGAGAAAGAGGGAGGAAATCTTAAGCAGGCTCCAAGCCCAACACAGAGCCTGACGTGGGTCTCCATCTCACAACTGTGAGACCATGACCCGAGCCAAAACCAAGAGTTGGATGCTTAAGTGATTGAACTACCTAAGTGCCCCAGTTGTTCATTTCTTTTTATCGCTGAATGATATTCCATTGTCTGGATGTACCACAGTTTGTTTATTGAAGGACATCTTAGTTGCTTCCAGCTTTTGGCAATTATGAATAAAGCTGCTGTAAACATCCATGTGCTAGCTTTCTGTGGATGTTTTCAACTCATTTAGGAGTAGCAATGCTGGATCATTTGGTAAGAAGACTGTTTAATTTTATAAGAAACTGTCTTCCAGAGTACCATTTTACATCCCCACCAGCAATGAATAAAAGTTCCCGTCCCTCCACATCCTTGCCAGCATTTAGTGTTATTACTGTTTTGGATTCGGGCTATTCTGATAGGTGTGTAGTGGTATCTCACTGTCTGTTGGATATTAATACTTCTACTTTGTTTTATGGTAAGGGAGTAAATATATACAACCATGATTATTCTTTCTTGTATTTAATTACTAATGACAATGAACCTTTTTTGTATTATTTATTCACTTTTAGTGTTTTTGCTTGTGTGAATTCATGTTATAGTCCAATTTGTCCAGTGGGAATTTGATACTATGCTTGGAGGTTTATATGTGTCTGCATGTGTTTCTTTTCACCCAATTTTTGTGTATTTTGGTAAAATACATATAATATAAAATTTACCATCTTAATCATTGTTTAGTGTGTATTTAAGTTGCAGGTGTTTTTATATCACGTCTTACGTTTTCTTTCTTCAATATTTTCTCCTAATGTTGATTTTTTTTAACCTAACTTTTCTTTTACCTTGATTTTCTTTTGATTCAGAAGCTAAATGTACCTTCTCTTTCTAGTTGAGATTTGGGTATTGTTCCATTTTGATGAACTGATGGAATAAATTTAACCTTTTTGTCCCAGGGTGATGTTTTTTAAATAACATTATGTACCTAAATAACTATGATGATCCAGTTCCTCCTGATGGCTAATGGCATGTTTTGTTTTCAAATAGCCCTTCTCAAGCCAACAGTGACCCCAGGCTGCATTCCAGAAACAAGTCAGATGTAACTTGATAATATCTATTAATTTGCATATTGGTATAAAGCACACCCTTAGTATACCCTCTCCAAAATGATTTTATTCTGGACTTTTTTTTCTAATGTTTTATTTATTTCTGAGAGAGAGAGAGACAACGTAAGCAGGGGAGGGTCAGAGAGAAAGGGAGACACAGAGTCTGAAACAGGCTCCAGGCTCTGAGATACCTGTCAGTACAGAGCCCGATGCAGGGCTCGAACCCACGAACTGTGAGATCGTGACCTGAGCCGAAGTCAGTGGCTTAACCACTGAGCCACCCAGGTGCCCCTCTGGACTCTTTTTTTCAGTGGAATAAAATTGGATTTGAAACAGCCACAATTCTGTGTTGGGTGTTTGCAAGCTAAAGTGTTAAAATTCTCCTTAAGCTTATAACTGAAAATTGGGTTTTTAAGTTACCTGTTTTAGTTTAAATGAATTCTGATCTGCAGTAAAGGGGTCTGCATTTTCATTGCCCTTTTAGAATTAAAAAGAATCTACTTTGCTTTATTAGTCTTTTCTGTGACTAATGCCAATCTATAAAATTGTAGTAGCTAAATAGGAACCATCCTAAAAAATGATTTGGGCTTTTAAAGTCAGTGTGCCATTTGCAAAGAGATGTTTAGCTGATGTTTTAAATGTGTGCAAGTTTCTGTTATTAATTTCCTGTTTTCTCTTTAGTCTTTGGAAACCCACAGAACCAAGCCTGTTTCACCAAGGCTTTTGTGTGTGCACTGAAGTCTTTTTCTATAATAACAAATACTGAATCATTTTACTACAGCTTTTCCAAATCTGGTTCTAATTTGTTTGCCACTTGACTTGCTGAGCCTCTGTCTCTCCCAACCTAGTGCCACTTTTTCCTCTGAGAACTTTTCTTTATTTCCAAATGCGGAATTTTCTGAGTGAATATTAAGTCTTTTCTTCCCCCCAAAGTTGAACATTGTTCTCTTTCCAAGTAAATATTTTGGTGTTTTTCTTTTTCTTGGCTCTAAATACAGTTGCCCTCTGGGCTGGCTGGAGCAGAGTACAGAAAGCCTTATTTCAGATGTCTGAGGAGTTTGGGTTGGCAGAAAATGATGGAATAGTGAACAGGTGCCTGTAGTCAAGGCGAAGCCTAGCTTGCGTGTGGATCAGATTAGATCTGAACCGTGCCAAAGTGGAGAAACACAAATATGTGGCTACTGTTTAGTTTCCTGTCTTTCATAACCCTTATTTTTCTACTTTGAGTAGATAATTAAAGCACATCTTTTTTCATAGAAAGACCTAAAGATCCAAACGCTTTTCCAAATGTTATCTATTCCAGATAAATTATAATTTATGCTTTTACATTAGGAAACATTTATGTACTATGAAGCCATAGGGCTATTTCCTACATCAGAGCCAACAATAGGTTAAGTTCTTTTTTTTTTTTAATGTTTTATTTATTTTTGAGAGAGCACAAGCACCAGGGAGGGGCAGAGAGAGGGCAACAGAGGATCTGAAGCGGGCTCTGCACTGACAGTAGCAAGCCCAACGTGGAGCTGATAGCAGCAAGAACCAATGTGGAGCTTGAACTCACAAACTGTGAGATCATGACCTGAGCTGAAGTCGGACACTCAACCGACTGAGCCACCCAGGTGCCCCATGTTTATTTTAAAATTCAAAAAACAAGCTGGCTGCAAGTTCTGGGAGAGTCCAAAGTACTTCCTTTTCTTTTCTTTAAAAAAAATTTTTTTAAGTTTATTTATTTATTTTGAGAGAGAGAAGTGGGGAGGGGCAAAAGAGATGGAGAGAGAATCCCAAGTGGGCTCTGCACCGTCAGCACAGAGCCCAATGTCAGGCTCGAACTCACAAACCATGAGATCATGATCTGAGCCAAAACCAAGAGTCAGGCACATAACCAAATGAGCCACCCAGGCACCTCAGGAGTACTTCCTTTTCATCCCTACTCTATCATGGCTCTTATCCCCCCGCCCAACCCCCAGTCTGTCTCTCCCTAATACCCAGCATAGGTCACTGGGGAGCTGGCAAGCCTTATACCCTACAAGGAGAAAACAGAGCAGCTGCCCCTGCTCCCCCGCCATCCTTTCTCCAAAGGCCACAGGAGTTATGAATCTGAAATGTCAGGTGCAGGCAGGAAATGCCCAGTCACAGCCATCCTGAGACAGTGACAAGCCTTTCTTTGGTTCTGCCAGTATCACTGTTGTTAGTTTAGTACTGGCACAGAAGGATTCAGAGTAGAGCATCGTTTCACAAAGGCAAGGGGAAAAAATGGCAGATGCTTGTACATGCCTGGCAGCCACAAAGCACCTTCTCATCATCCGCCATCAGGCTCTGTTGGAAGGCAGCATCAGAGATCAGAAAAAGTTAAAGAGCAAGAGTGGGCTGTTTTAAAGGTTTATATTATGGGCTTAAGGAGGAAAATTGAATATTTAGCCTGCACATGAGAACACGTAAAGGAGTGGAGATTTGTTTTCTTTGAGTACAAGAAGCGTTATTTTGGGAAACGTGGCTACCAGCTATTCCCTTTTTCCATTGTGGTCAGGTCCAGGAGGACTGGGCTAGTTATAGTTGGTGAGATGAAAGTTAAACAATCAATAGTCAAGTGTTTTGAGTGTTGACATTGTGTCACACTAGATTAGCAGAAGGAAGAAATGCACCAGATATTGAGAGGTATGGATTCTGGGGCCGGCCAGTCTGGCTTTGAATCCTGGCTTCCGCACTTACTAGCTGTGGGACCTTGGAATAAATTCCTTCTAAGCCTCAGTCACCGCATCCATAAAATGGGGATAATGTACCTATTTCTGTATAAGGTTATTTTAAAGATTAAAATAGTTAATATAGGAGCACCTGGGTAGCTCAGTCCAGTTAAGCACCTGACTCCTTATTTCAGCTCAGGTTATGATCTTGTGGTTTATGAGTTCAAATCCCACATCGGGCTCTGTGCTGTAAGCTCAGAGCCTGCTTGGGATTCTCTCTTTCTTCTTCTCTGGGCCCTTCCCCTGCTTGTGTGCCCTCGCATTCCCTCCCTCCCTCTCAAAAAACAAAAATTGAGATTAGAAGCCATTTCTGCAGACTTATAGTCCAGAACTTTTTCTTTTTAAAAAAATTTTTTTTAATGTTTTATTTATTAGAGAGAGAGGCAGTGTGAGCAGGGGAGGGTCAGAGAGAGAGGGAGACACAGAATGTGAAACAGGCTCCAGGCTCTGAGCTGGCTGTCGGCACAGAGCCCTACACAGGGCTCAAACCCACGAACCGTGAGATCATGACCTGAGCTGAGGTCGGATGTTTAACCAACTGAGCCACCCAGGTGCCCCACAGTCCAGAGCTTCTCCCACTATTTGGCTACATTTTTAGAAATACCCATTGCTTCAAAAGAATTTCCCTTTGGGTTTCTCTTCCATCCCCTCTGCACAGCCAGTTTTTCTAGGGTACTTCTTATGTGCCAGCACTGTGCTAAATGCTGATATCTGTGACCTTATTTAATCCCTATAGCAACCTGTGAAGAAGGTGCTGTTACTCCCATTTTTTTACAGGTAGCATCTGAAGCTCCTAGAGGTTCAGTTCCTTGCCCAAGGGTACACAGCTTCAAAGAGGCAGAACCTGGGTTAGAGCCCAGGCTAGGCTGTCTGACTCTAGAACCTGCATTCTTAATCATGCCACGATTTTCCTCAGAAAGTCAATAGAGTACAGATGTGCTAAATTAAACCACCTAGTGCAGCAGCAGCCACAGGAGCCAGCCGAAAAGATTTGAGGCCATTTTGTATTCCCTTCTCAACCTATAATCTGCTTCATTTTCAGACCTAGGTCTCGTGTGTCCTTTTTCTGACAGTGCTGTGAACAGAAACAGGGTACCAAAAGAATTTCTCTCCCTGCTTAAGACTCTGAAAGATGAGGGTCATGGAGCAGACCAAGAGAGGCCAGGACCAGAGCTTGCGATTATCAGGGCCCTGGGCAAGGTTGGGGTCACTGCCAGGATCCTAGTAGGCCAGATAAGATGGGTCAGATGTCAGAATTCCCGTCAAGACCAGTGGTGCTTTACCTTTAATTCCTCTAAGACTCTCATGACAATCTTAACTACCCCCCCCCCTTTTTTTTTTTTCTCAGAAAAATGGACAAGCTCACATACAAAAAGGGTTTTCAGGTGGCCTGACCTAAAAGCGTCCGGCTACAAATCTCTGTCTTAGGCTACAGAGTTGAGTATTTGGGAGCATACTCTGGAGCCAGATAGCCTGGGTTCAAAGTCCTCTTCTCCCAATTATTACCTGTGCAGCCTTGAGCTGAGTTACTTGGTATCTTAGGCTTCAATTCCCTCAACTATGACGTGAGGATAATAAAACTATTTAAATACAGGATCGTTGTGAGGATTAAATGAGTTACTAGATATAAAATGCCTAGTACACAGTCAGCTCTCCAGCACTATGTGCTATCACTGCTGGTAGCACCTTGGCCCATTCAGTAAATGTTTATGGATAGTGGGGACACCAAGTCTAAAGGAAAACATCCCAACCAGTGTGTCACAAGTGGGCTATAGTCATGTAAAGATATTGACCCGCTCAGCCCTGGAGCCACCAGAGCCCCAGCTGGTTGCTCCTGGCTTCAAGTAACAGCATCCGCCAAATACAAATATCCTTCTCTTTAGGTGCCCTGACGTGAAAACAGTTTGAGCAGCACCGATTGAGAAGATCAGTTGCCAGGTAGTGAGAACCAAGTAGGCAGTCCAAATCCCAAGTCCAGGGGATTCTGTGGATGGGTGACAATGAGAATCTTCACTGCAAACCCTAGAACAAGGCTGTACAAGTCTGGGCTCTGGCTCAAGTAGGCTGTATGCCAGTAAGAGGAAGTCCTGCCAGCAGGACACTCCAACACATCCCTCCCTGCACACAAGGACCCCGTGAATCACTCCACAAGGATTTGTGGAGAGCCCACAGTGAACCAGAAACCAGCCTGGGGCCCACAGTCTTGTGTGGGCAAGCAATGTTAAAGAGGTAGTGATGAGTACCAAAGTAGGCGACTCTATTGGTATGAGTACCAGGAAGAGGCAGCACCCAAGGTTCCAGGGATTTATCATGGCTGGGAGCTGTGCCTACAAGGTGGAGTCCAAGGACCACAGCAGGCTACTCAAGAGCTTGATCAGGGAAGTAGTGCATGTAGACTTGTACTTTTTTTTTTTTAAGCTTATTTATTTTGAGAGAGGGAGAGAATTCTAAGTAGACTCAGCACTGTCAGCACAGAGGCTGAGGTGGGGCTCGAACTCAAAAACTGTGAGATCATGACCTGAGCTGAAATCAAGAGTAGGATGCTTAATGGACTGAGTCACCCAGGCACCCCTATACTTTTTTTTAAGGGCACTCTGATATAGTATTACAAAATGAATAGGAAATAGGCAAGAGTTCATTTGAGGACATACATTAGGAGGCTCTTCCAGTGATCAAGATGTGAGCGGTGATACCTGAAATAGGTACATATACTTAAGTTTTGTAAAATTGTTTTTAATTGAGATATAATTGACATAAAACATTAAATTTAAATTTAGGTTGTAAATAATGACTTAATATTTGTATATAGTGTGAAATTATCACCAGAGTTTAGTTAATATCCTTCACCGTACATAATTGCAGACTTTTTTTCTTGTGTTGAGAACTTAAGATTTATTCTGTTTAACTGTCAAATATGCAATACAATATTATCATTAACTATAGTCAACCATACTGTACATTACATCCCCATTGATTTACTTATTTTATAACTGGAAGTATGTACCTTTTGACTCTCTTTATCCATTTTGCCTACCCCCACCCTTGCCTCTGGCAACCACCAGTCTGTTCACTGTATCTTCTTTGGGTGTTTTGGGTTTGTTTGTTTTATTCCACTTCCTGAGTTAGTTCATATGGTATTTGTCTTTGACTTACTTCACTTAGCATAATACTGTCTAAGCCCATCCATGTTGTCACAGGTGTCAAGATTTCCTTTTTTATGGCTAAATAATATCCCATTTTATTTTATTGAAAAGTGTTTTAAATGTTTTATTATTTATTTTTTGAGAGAAACAGCATGAGCAGGGGAGAGCAGAGAGAGAGAGGGAGACACAGAATCCAAAGCCGGCTCCAGGCTCTGAGCTGTCAGCACAGAGCCCGACACAGGGCTCGAACCCACAAACCATGAGATCATGACCTGAGCTGAAGTCGGTTGCTTAACCAACTCAGCCACCCAGGCGCCCCAGTAATATCCCATTTTATATATGCTCCACATTTTTTTTTTTTATCCATTCATCCACCCATGGACACTTAAGAATTTTCCATGTCTTGGCTATTGAAAATAGTGCTGAATGGTTTTTGTTTCAAGTTAGTGTTTTTATTTTCTTTGGATAAATAATCCAGAAGTAGAATTGCTGGATCACGGGGCGCCTGGGTGGCTTAGTCGGTTGGGCGTCCGACTTTCGCTCAGGTCATGATCTCGCGGTTCGTGGGTTCGAGCCCCGCGTCGGGCTCTGTGCTGACTGCCAGCTCGGAGCCTGGAGCCTGTTTCGGAGTCTGTGTCTCCCTCTCTCTCTGACCCTCCCCTGCTCACGCTGTCTCTCTCTCTCTCCTAGAAATAAATAAAATATTTAAAAAATTCTTTAAAAAAAAAAAAAAAGAATTGCTGGATCACATGGTAGTTTTATTTTTAATTTTTTGAGGAACCTCCATACAGTTTTCCAATTTACACCAATTCCCACTCCCGCCAACAGTGCACAAGGGCTCTACAAGGATGTTTTCTCCACATCCTTCCCAGCACTTTTTATTTTGAGTCTTTTTGATAATAGCCATTCTAACAGGAATGAAGTGAGATCTCATTGTGGCTTTAATTTGCATTTCTCTGGTGATTAGGGATGTTGAGCATCTTTTCATGGACTTGTTGGCCATCTGGATGTGTTCTTTGGAAAAATGCCTATTCAGGTCTTCTGCCCTTTCTTAATCAGATTGTTTGGTTTCTTGGTGTTGACTTATGTAAGTTCTTTATTTTGGATATTAACCCCTTATCAGATAATATGATTTGCAAATATTTTCTCCCATTTGGAAGGTTCCCTTTTCATTTTGTTGATCGTTTCCTCTGCTGTGCAGACACTTTTTAGTTTGATACAGTCCCACTTGTTTGTTTTTGCTTTTGTTGCCTTTGCTTTGGGCATCAGACCAAAAAATTAGAACCAAGACCATGTCATGGAGCTTATCATCTGTGTTTTCTTCTAGGAGTTTTATGGTTTCAGGTCTTACATTCAAGTCTTTAATCTATTTTGAGTTAATTTTTGTATATGGTGTCAGATAGTGGTGTGTCGAGACTTTTGAGGGAAAGGGAAGACTGACTCAAGGCTGACCCCACTGATTTTGGGTGGCTGGAGATGGCAGTCCAGGGATAGGTGATCCTCGGAGATGGCAGTCCAGGGATAGGTGATCCTCGAAGGGGAACAGTTCTGGGGAGCCCACTGTGAGTTCTGTTGGGGACTTGTTCCATTAGTGGTGCCTGTGAGATATTCACTGGCAATGGCTAACAAGGCCAGTGGATGCATAGATCTGAGCATGGGAGAGATGTCAGAATATGTAGAGAGAATCAGTAGCCATGGGGTTGGCTACCTGCCTTCAACGGGCCTTCCTCCTAAGGAGAGTGAGTTTAAAGGTGGGTTTTGATTGGGTCCAGGTGGCTCAGTCAGTTAGGTGTCTGACTTTGGCTTAGGTCATGATCTCACAGTTAATTAGTTCAACCAGCCCCACGTTGGGCTCTGCACTGCTGGTGCAGAGCCTACCTGGGATTCTTGCTCTCTCCCCTCTCTCTGCCGCAACCCCACTCACACTTTCCCTCTCTCAAAATAAGTAAACGTCAAAAAAAAAAAAAAAGTGGGTTTTACAACCAGTTTGGTGTGCTTCTGTTGTGTGCCCAACTTTAAGAATTCTTAAATAGGAATATTTTGAACCTTCTTCATAAAAAAACAACACGGTTGTATACTTGGAAGAATTCACCTCTTTTTCTTCTTGGCTGGCCTTATCCCCCCTTTCCTTGTAGATCCTTGTAGCAGGAGGAAGGTATACAACTCATAATGTGACACTCCATTTTCTCAGATTTGTGACCCAGAAGGAAATCTCTGACCTCAGCTCTGGCTCTTGGTGCTGGCCAGAAGCCAACTTCATGTCTGAGTATACGAGTAGTAGTTTGCCATGGAGAGCTTGGGGCTGCAGACGGTGACCCTCAGTGATGGGACGACAGCCTACGTCCAGCAAGCTGTCAAAGGTGAGTATTTCCAGGTACCTCAGAGTCCTGCCCTGTCCCCCAGCTGCTGGAGAGGAGCATCCCCTTCTAAGAGTCTTACCCCCACTCTGTCCTCCCACCTGCATGCCACAACTACTCTACATGAGAGTTTCTTGAGGTGATTGACAAAAAGGAAACTCTTTAAAATAAAGTGCCATCCAGGCAGGCCAGCCTAGGAAATGAGACTAGCCCAGCTGCAGGAACCAGACCTCTGGAAGGCAGAATCCCTTACATGTGGAGAGTGGTTCATAAATACTTCTGGAAATGGATGAACACAGGGCTGGTTAGGACTTCCTGCTCTTCACATAATTTCCTGTCCAGTTTCTCAGTGCTTTCTAGAAGCAGTTTATTTTATTGCAAGCAAGGTTAGACACAGGGGGACACCCAGTCATAGATCTCATGCCTCAGGCCCCTCTCAGGTTGCCAGGAATAAAAATACAGAGTATACCGTTGAATTTGAATTGCAGATAAACAGGGGTGCCTGGGTAGCTCAGTCGTTGAGTGTCTGACTTTGGATCAGGTCATTATCTCGTGGGTCACTGAGTTTGAGCACCATGTGGGGCTCTGTGCTGACAGCTCAGAGCCTGGCGCCTGCATCAGATTATGTCTCCCACTCTCTCTGCTCCTCCTCAACTCGCACTCTTTCTCTCCCTCTCTCAAAAATAAATAAAAACATTAAAAAAATAAAATAAAAAATTTGAATTGCAGATAAACTATGAATAATTTGGTAGTACAAGTATGTCCCAAATACTACATGGGATAGATATGTATAAACATGGGACAGAATACTAAAAATAGTAAAATAGGGGCGCCTGGGTGGCTCAGTTGGTTAAGCATCCAACTTCAGCTCAGGCCATGATCTCATGGTTAAGGAGTTCAAGCCCCATATCAGGCTCTATGCTATCAGTGCAGAGCCCACTTTGGATCCTCTGTCCCCCTCCCCTGTTTGTGTGTGTACTCTCTCTCTCTCAAAAATAAATAAATATTTAAAAATAGTAAAATAACACTAAGTACTAAAAAAAGACTTTATTGTTTATCTGAAATTCAGATTCACCTGAAATTTAATTCTCAAGGAACTTAAAATTGAGGTGGACATGGAGTGAGAACTGACTGTCACTGAAGGGCAGGGCCCATGCACACGGTCATGACGGCCTCCTTTCCCACTGGCATTCTCGTGCCCACCAGATGGCCTGCCTGTCCTCCTTGGACAGCACTGGGCAAACATAGCCTCGTTCCTACCCTTTATTTTGCCTCTTCTAGACTTTGTGATTGGGGTGTCTGGGTGGCTCAATCGATTAAGTGTCAGACCCTTGACCTCAACTCAGGTCATGATCTCCTGGTTTGTGAGTTCGAGCCTGACATTGGGCTCTGCACTAACAGTATGGAGTCTGCTTGGAATTGTCTCGCTCTCTCTCTCCCCCTCCCCCACTTGCCCGCTCTCTCCCTCTTTCTCTCTCTATCTCTCTTTCTCTCTGTCCCAAAATAAATTTAGACTCTGTAAGCATCCTCATGAAGGACTGTCATTACAACATCACACTCCTTCATTTCAATACATTGTGAAAGTGTGTTTTAGTTTCCAAGTGTACAGATAAATTGTTAATTTTATTTTAAATTGTCTGCTTCCTGATGACGGCAAAGAGGCCCCTTAATCTCATCAGCAAGCTGTTTCCATATAACAATATGGGGGGAAGGGTTGCCTTCTGGAAAGGTTGTTTGTCAAGAGCTGTCTGTGATGTGTGGGTCTGGTTGGCTTTGTTTTCTGGAAAGTGGAACTTCTCTGTAATACTTTTCTTTTTTTAAATGTTTATCTATTTTGAAAGAAAGCACAAGCAGAGTAAAGGCAGAGAGACGGTGACAGAGGATCTGAAGTTGGCTCTGTGCTCACAGCAGAGAGTCTGATGCGGGCCTGAAATCACAAACTGTGAAATCGTAACCTGAGCCAAAGATGGACAGTCAACCAACTGAGCCAACCAGGCACCCCTGGAATACCTTTTTTTTTAGAGTTTATTTATTTATCTTGAGAGGGAGAGAAAGTGCAAGTGGGGGAGGGGCAGAGAAAGAAGAGAGAGAATCCCAAGCAGGCTCTCTGCTGTCAGTGCAGAGCCCAATGTGGGGCTCGAACCCACCAACTATGAGATCATGACCTGAGCCAAAGTCGAACGTGCAACAGACTGAGCCACCTAGGTGTGCCTGGAACGCTTTTGAAGCCCAAAACCATGTGTTTTCAGACTCCCCATCATAGGTGTTGGCCCTCCGCTGCGGTCTCGGTGGGATGGAAGAACTTAGGGAGTGTAGACATGGCCGTGGCTGCTGCACAGACCCAGTTACTCCTCATGCCTTGGTCTTCTGCTGTGAAGTAATGGTCGAGTGAATGAATAAAGAGCAAGTGGCCACACTTGGCCTGAGAAAGCCACCCTCTTTCCTTATGTCCGGGTCTCTCTGCCTCCCCCACGTCCCCATTTATATCTTTCTCCCATCCCTGTTCTCTGGCTCCTGCATGGTGCCGCAGTGTGTGCACACAGACTCACACCCAACAGACTGCACGCTCCTGAGGGCAGAGCTGGCCTTCTGGAGCCAGAACCACACTGTTCTAAAAGGCCTCTTTCTCCCTGGTGAGCTCCTCTGAATCTCTCGACCAGGGTGGTTTCATCTTTGTTGGCGGGCAGCTCTTTGTGAGTCCAGCTAAGGCAGCAGGAAGCCCTAAAATTTTATGAGACTCATCTGTAATTAACAGAGGAGTTAAAACGTGATATTCAGGCCCAACACTTTTGATAGTGGAAGAGTTAGCTATGAATAAGAATGCACTGGACCCATTCCAGGCAAACAGGGGCATATGGTCACCTCTCCATAATGGGATGTGAGGTGGGATGTGAACTGCTCTCCCCACCTGCCTCTCCCCATTGTCGTCTCTGGTATGACAGGTGATTCCAGGTTGAAACCTTTCCTCAGATAACTCTCCTCAGCCTTTTGTCTCCTGCCTTGAAGCAATAGCCACTGTACTAGCAGAAGTTCTGTGAATGCTCTCAGAACCCCAAGTGCAGTGCCCTTGCCATGACAGATACAGTGTTAAATGCGGGGAAGCCCATGGCTTGCTGGTGGGAGGGAAGTGGGGGATCCCACTCCCTCGCCCTAACTGCCTCTCTGCTACATCTTACCTTTGTGTCTGCCTTACCTTCCTTTGGCTGGCTTGTGGAACTCTCAGTTACTGACCCGAGAAGACTTGGTGTGGAGGCAACTTTGGGGATTCTTCTGAGGGGGGAGGCAGCAGAGAGTTGGGCCAGAAGCAGCTGCCTGGTGCTTTTCCCACATCATAAGAGCTCAAATCCCGAAACCTGAAACTTGGGAAGAAAGGAGTAAACAGACCATTTGGCACGAACTCTTCCCTCTCCCTTCTTCCCTTTCTCACTCTTTTCCCCCTCATCCCCTTGGAAATTCACTGGATGTGAGGAGAGGCCTAATTCTACTCTAAACAGAAGAGTCTGTTGCTCTTAGGGGTTCTCCCCAGTAAGGATCTGAGATAACAAGGGAAGTATCTCAGGAACTCTGGAGTCTTGTTACATTCTATACTGCTTGCTGGTTGCCTTAGGTGAGTCAATTTTTTTTCTTAATTAGAAAATTGAAATGAAAATATCAGAGGTCAGGGCGCCTGGATGACTCAGTCAGTTACCCGTCCAACTCTTGATCTCAGGGTGGTGGGTTCAAGCCCCACATTGGGCTCCACACTGGACGTGAAGCTTACTTGAAAAAAGAAGAAAAAATGTCAGAGGTGAATGAAGGAGACATTCCCCACAGCAGCAGTGGAATAAGACCTAGAGGATATGCAGTAGCATGACAGCTACATTCACATGTAGCTTCCTGTTGCTTGATCTTCTATTCCGTCAAAAATGCAGGTCGGGTTTATGATCATAAAAGCAGGCTTATTGACAGCTGACCACATTCCGGTCACTTCTGATATTCATTAACTCATTTAACCCTTATAGCAACCCAGTAAAGACACAGTTCTTAATCTTCATTTTAAGAGAAGGAAACTAAGGCACAGGGAGGTTAAATAAGCTGTCAGAGAACACACAGCTATTAAGCTATTAAGAGGCAACGCTGAAATCCAAACCCAGGAGGCCTGGACAGTTCCAGAGCTATTTGGTTTTTTTTTTTCTTTATTTTGAGAGAGAGTGTGCACGCACATGTACATGCCCATGAGTACGCATGAGCGGGGGAGGGGCAGAGAGAGAAAGGGAGAGAGAGCATCCCAAGCAGCCCTCACGTTATCAGTACAGTGTCTCACTCAGGGCTTAAACCCACAAACCACATCATGACCTGAGCCAAAACCAAGAGTCGGATTCTTAACCGACTTAGCCACCCAGGTGGCCCCAGAGCCACTTGCTTTTAACCACTAAGCTATACTGTCTTATTAGAAGGTCTAGTTCTGGGCATGCTGCTACAGTGGGAGACAAGGAATATATTTTGATTTGTTAATCTGAGTACTGAATTTTTACCTGTTGAGGTCTTTCCAGATTCCAGGGCATTCTTTGTTCTCTAGATCAGCCTCAGCAACTTACTACTAGGTTGGGAGTCCCCACTTCACCAGGCACGGATAGAATAATGAATGAAGTTGCCCCTCCTTGAGTGAGAGGAAAGGATTCTGTTGGGAGCTGTAGGGCTCCTCATGGTGAGATGTCTTCACGTCTAGTACATTTGGGGAGCAGGGCAGGGAGCAGGGGACATGGAACATGTCACCTGTGCTTAGACAGACAGACTGTGCCTCAGACAGGCCTCTTCTAGAAGCAGGCAGGTATTCCTCCAGCCTCTTCGGGGCCTGATCTGTTTCTCTCCATTTCCACCTTCACAGGAGAGAAGCTGCTTGAAGGGCAGGTGATCCAGCTCGAGGATGGGACCACCGCATACATTCACCAAGTGACGGTGCAGAAAGGTGAGAGCACCCCAAGGCCCTCCTACCTGATGGAGGGAGGCCAGGCAGCCCCCACTGAAGGACCCCTCCCAGGCACCAAGCTCCAGAGAAAGGCAAGCATTGCTCTCGTTACAGAACCTCTTTCCTTTGAGGATGGACAGCCTGTGCAGCTGGAAGATGGCAGCATGGCCTACATACACCGCACACCCAAAGGTGGGATCACAGTCATCGTGACTGGCAGGAAGGAAGGGAGGCAGAACTGGCAGAGGTCGGGGCATAGACATGGGAACTGTGGTCCCAATCTCACCTGGAATGGCTGGCTCACCTGCCTTCCCTGGTCCAGACTGTATCAGCGGCTGTTTCTGCCTTTGGGAAACTGAGCCTTGGGGCTCAATAGCATGGGTCTCAATGGCAGCTTTGGCTCTAGCACAGCCACAAAGTGTTAGGGCTTTAAACAGGACCTGAGGACATGATCCAAGACCCAGAATAAAAACTTAACTGACATCTAAGACTAAAGCCTCTTGGGGTGCCTGGGTGGCTCAGCTGGTTAAACAGATAACTTCAGCTCAGGTCATGATCTTGTAGTTTGTGAGATCGAGCCCTGTGTTGGGCTCTGTGCTGACAGCTAGCTCAGAGCCTGGAACCTACTTCCGATTCTGTGTCTCCCTCTCTCTCTGCCCCTCCCCTGCTCACACTCTGTCTCAAAAATAAATAAACATTAAACAATTAAAAAAAAAAAACCTGAAGCCTCGAAGGTAATGAGGAATAATGGTTTATTCCTTCCACAAGTAGTTTCTTGAGTAAGTACTACATGCTGGGCATTGTGCTAGGTGTACAGTGTACAAGAGAGGACTAAGGCAGACACAGTCCCTGCTCTTCTAGAGTCTAGTGGAGGAAACAGAAGTGAGACATGCCATCACTGATGACCATGTTGGTCACCCCAAGTGGAGGTCCAGCTCAGGGAGGGCTCCTGTGAGGAAGTAAGGCTTGGGCTGAGGGCTGAAGGGTGGACTTAACTGGGGGAAGAGGGGTGACAGGGAGGGTTCCGTACTCCCAAGAGAAGGAAGGAACAGCGTGTGAGGCTCAGAGATGGGAGGAGGAAGAATGTCACGTTTGAAGGAACTGCTAAGGGCCAGAAGGTGGGGTGGGGCGGGATGGGTAAGAGAAGAGGGGCGGGGCCCAGTGCACTGGGGCTTGAGTGTCAAGACAGGGGCTTTGTTGTTGGTCTTTATCCTGAGACCAGTGGGAAGTGGTTGAACCATCAGGTAACATGATCTCATATGTGTCCTGCAGAGATCCCTCTGGATGCTGTGCTGCCTGGAGGGAATTAGGGGAGGTGACGGGCCACCAGTTAGGAGGTTCTCGGGGTCATCTAGGTCAAGATGATGATGGTCCCCTCGGGTCCTCGTGGAGCTTGTGAGTTCCCAGTCAGTGCCCCAAAGGAGACCTTGTCCCCAGGAGAGGTGGCCCCAGAAGGAGAGCCAGCCAGAAGGAATCAGGAAGCTGAGGGACCAGGAGATGCTGAAACCTTCCTTGGTATATGTACCTCTCGTTACTTTAAAGCCAGGGTCCCAGCTGTATCTCTTGCCCTTGTGTGGCATCTAGGCTAACCGCGTGTTCCCTGCAGAGGGCTATGACCCCAGTGCCCTGGAGGCCGTCCAGCTGGAAGATGGCTCCACTGCCTACATTCACCACCCTGTGGCTGTGCCGTCAGACAGCGCCATCCTGGCCGTGCAGACGGAGGTGGGCTTGGAGGACCTGGCCGCAGAGGATGACGAGGGCTTCAGTGCAGACACAGTGGTGGCGCTGGAGCAGTATGCAAGCAAGGTGAGCTCGCAGAGCCCGACACTGCCCGTCCACTCCCTCGGCCCAAACAGCCACCACTCGAGGGGACAAGGGCCATCCTGTGCTTGGGCGTGGCCTGAGCTACTCCCTTTGTCCCTCCACTCTGCCTCCCCCGACTCCTCTCTCACGGCACTGTCCAGCGTATGCATGACGTGGGACCACACAGCTGCTGATGCCCACCCTGGCTTATGATGTCTCTGCAGAGGGAAGGCCTCTGACATCGGTGCCGTCTCTCCGCTGGCAATTTAGATCCTGCTTCACTTTTGCTGTTGTAATAATCCTCTGTGCTAAGAATGCCCTTGCCAGTGACTCTTCTTAGTTTTCCAGGCCACTGAATTCAGATGTTCTTGTGCTTATTTTGTCTCTGCAACTCACTTAGCCACTTGGGAAAATAACCTCAGTAGGCAATGATGAGGCCAGATGTAGCAGAGCACCTGAGCTTCTTGGAACACAAGGCCCACACAGTAGCTTAGCTGCAAGAGAAAAGGATCTTGGCTCTCCTAATGTCACCAGTCTGTGCTCTCTCCGTGGGAGCTAGGGTCCTCCCCATGGGGGAAGAGGGCACAGAGATCTCTGAGCATGCCAAACCGGGGTACAGCCTCTGGTAGAGCCTCAGGGGGGACACAGTGGGGCTCCTTGGAGCACTAGTGTTTCCCAAGGCCCGGGGCGGGTTGTTTTTATGATAAAATTAGGTGGCTGTGTTAGAGGAGAAGAAATTCTCTTGTCTTTTCAAAACGAAACACAAAAGTTTAGAGCAGACCACTTAGGGCTATACCCATTCCTGCCACTGTCCATTGTAGTGTATTTTAGAAGCCATATTTGAGATTTGCTGCTGTTAGAAAGACAGCTGGGCTTTGAGTCATGAGCCCTGAGATCCATGATGGCTCTGCCTCTGCCTAGTCTGACTTGAGCAAGTCATTCCACTCCTAGGCCTCAGCTTGTTCCTCTGAGAGGATGAGACAGAACTAGATGACCTCAGAGGTCACTTCCAACCCCGAATGTCCTTGATTCCCTCAAGAGCAAGTGAGACATGGGAAATCCAAACACTTGAGTGGGTTAGCCCGCCAAGCAGGCCTGGCTGCCTATGACACTCCCCCGCCACTCACCAGCTGTTTAAGTGTCCGTGAAATTTTGTCAGCCGCTTGACCCCCTGATCTGGAGCTGGCTAGACAGACATTGCCGTGAATTTGGCCTCACCAATTTGCCCTGTACTCCCCATGACTTCCAGAGTTCTGTTTCAAGAGCTCCTGGGAAGGCCAAAGTGTCCCATAAAGACTAAAGGACACTCCCCACAGGACCTGGCCCAGGAAAGTGGAAGAGCAGTGAGGGTTCCCTGAGGCCCAAGGCTGATGTGAAGCAGGTGGCTTTGGCAATGTTCCCGGCAGACCTGACAGGGAAAGACTTGCCCATCAGCCAGGGTTTGTAGTTAGAGCTTAGACTCCTGGTGAGGACCCTCAGGCCCCTGACCTGGGTGCCTCTAGTTTGCTGCTTGTGGTCACCGCACTCTGGTAAGCCCAAGTGGGCTCATCCCCAGAGCAGGCCCCCTTGTGAATGCCCGTTCCGAGCACAGGTTTCCCACCGGGAGGGAGGGGTCTCCTCCCATCAGAGGATAACAGTGTCCAGAGCTGTGACCTCCTAGGTATGTGTGGTCAGAAGTGGGGGCTGCTGGATCTCAGCCTCTCTCAGGGGTGGCCTGAAAGGCCACCTCACCTAGCTATCTAGGGGATGCTCTTTCTTCCATAGCTGTCATGGCCCCTGTGACATTTAGCCCTCCCTCTATTAGAGATGGGTGGTGACTGGCCCTCACCACTTCTCCTCTGGCAGGTTTAACCCTGCTTATAGGGTTGTGAGCCATCAGCTGGGCCCTGTATCCCACCTCTTCCCTCTCATCATTGAGGAGAGAGAAGACATCTAGGAACCTCAAGATTTTTTTCCCTCAGGTTCTGCATGACAGCCAGGCTCCCCATAACGGCAAAGGACAGCAGGTTGGGGACAGAGCATTCCGCTGTGGCTACAAGGGCTGTGGGCGTCTCTATACTACTGCTCACCACTTAAAGGTAAGGTTGTCACACACAGCTTTCAGCCTTCCTGTGCTAACTAGAACTGTCTCTGCTCTCAAGTTGCTCACTGGCTACTGGAAGGAAGGGATGAGTGTACAGAAATGTCGGCCCAGGGGCCTATGACACACATGTGCAGGAAGGAAGAGAATCAGGGAGTGCCCTCTGGAGGAGGTGGCCTCTCAGCTAAAGAGGCAAAGTAAAGGCAGTGGCCAGTACGGATGCTCTGAGCCCTAAAGAAAACTGAAGAGCACCTTCCTACCCTCATCCCTCTGAGTCCCACGGTTGCTTGTCCTCACAGGTGCATGAAAGAGCTCACACGGGTGACCGTCCGTACAGATGTGATTTCCCCAGCTGCGGAAAGGCCTTTGCCACAGGTAACCTACCTGGAAGAAGACTAAAAGTGGACTCCTTCCCATTGAGGACAGAGAGTTCTAGATTCACTTTGGGAATTTCCGGCCTTCCCAGAGAGACTGCTGTCAGAGCACCCTGCCTTGCAGGGTGCTGTCTCTGGAAGAAGCCCGGTTACGGAAGTGAGAGGCGGCATAAGCCAGGCCAGCAAAAGGAGCCTGGGAGCTTGGTAGAGAGACTCCACCTCTTGCTTCAGCTGCGGGGTATTTGGGCCATTGCATCTCTCCGGGCTACATTTTCCCTCTGAAACCTTTAGTCGTAGCTCTCAGACCCTTGTTCTAGACTGGTACTCGCTGCCCTGGAGAGGAAAAATGTGGGCTTTTCCAGCCCCTCTTATGTGCCCAGGCTGGGCTGGGATAGAGGTTGACATAGGCTTCTTGTGCCTGAGAAGGTCTGGAGCAGGCCTTAAGATGGAAAATCCCTGCGGCACCTGGATGGCTCAGTTGGTTAAGCAGCCAACTTCGACTCAGGTCATGATCTCACAGTTTGTGGGTTTGAGTCCTGCATCGGACTCTGTGCTGACAGCCCAGAGCCTGGAGCCTGCTTCAGATTCTGTCTCCCTCTCTCTCTGTTCCTCCCCCACTCCTGCTTTGTCTCTCTCTCTCTCAAAATTAACTAAATATTAAAAAAAAAAAAAAAAAGATGGACAATCCCTGAATTAGGATAATGAGGGGGTGAGGCCCCACAGAGCACTTTTCTCATCCCTCCCTCCCACATGCGGACAGGATACGGACTGAAGAGCCATGTGCGCACCCACACTGGTGAGAAGCCATATAAGTGCCCAGAGGAGCTGTGCAGCAAGGCCTTCAAGACCTCAGGAGATCTACAGAAGCACGTCCGGACCCACACCGGTAGGCCGGGCCCTGCCCTGTTCATACTTGGACCTGGAGCTCCTCACTCTGGCAGCACCTCCCTTCCTGAGCCAGTCCCCCTCACACACCCCATTTCCACAGGTGAACGCCCGTTCCGGTGCCCCTTCGAGGGCTGTGGCCGCTCCTTTACCACATCAAACATCCGCAAGGTACATGTGCGCACCCACACAGGCGAGCGGCCCTACACCTGCCCCGAGCCCCACTGCGGCCGCGGCTTCACCAGCGCCACCAACTACAAGAATCACGTGCGCATCCACACAGGTGGGCCAGCTGGCATGCGAGAAGCACCCCTTTGGAGGCCCCAGCCCCCTCAGTCGTAGGCTTTCTGACCTGAGCCATGGTCTTGGCTCCTAGCCCAGGGCCCTTCTGCTGGCCCATGGCAGGGAGAGGGGGTTCTGTGGTTCTGGCCATATCTCCAGAGCCACGGTCTCACTGTGAGTGAACGGTTCCTCCCTTTCTGGTTAGGCCCAACCTGCAGCTGGCTCTCAGCTCCCTGCCTGCTCCCCACACCTGAGATCTCAGGAAAGGCCAGGGTCAGGCATGAGGGGGGACAAGCAGAGTGAGATGTCACCCTTAGCGCCTCACCTCCACTGTCCGTATGACTCCTGTGTATCCTCACCCTCCCCAGTGTCACATCCCTCATCCGGCCTTCTGTGTCACCTCTCAGCCACATCTCCCCTCACTCCCCCATCACACCTGATAACATCAGTCACCCCCCATCTCCTCCCTCTTCTGTTGACAGCCTTCAACTTTCCAAGCCCCTAGCAGCCCCCGCGAGTCCCTTCACTTGCCCAGCCTTCCCTCATCTCCCCATTTTCTCCCCACCTCATCTCTGGGCTCAGTGGTCCCACACTCCTGTCCCCTCTGTGTTCCACTGGCCATCATCCCCAGCCATGTCTTTTCAGAATCCTGGGTGTCAGTGCCTCTCCCTCCCCCTGGCTCCCGCTCCACCAGCCCTGTCTCCCACCCCCATCCCCTTAGCTTTCCCCTTGCCAGCCCCAGTTCCCACCCCCCTCACAGCTCAGTGTCCCCAGGGGAGAAGCCATACGTTTGCACGGTACCAGGCTGTGGGAAGCGCTTCACCGAGTACTCGAGCCTGTATAAGCACCACGTGGTGCACACACACTGCAAGCCGTACACCTGCAGCACCTGCGGCAAGACCTACCGGCAGACCTCCACCCTGGCCATGCACAAACGCAGCGCCCACGGCGAGCTGGAGGCCACGGAGGAGAGTGAGCAGGCCCTTTATGAGCAACAGCAGCTCGAGGGTGAGGGGCCTGGGCAGGAGGTGAGAGTGGGGACAAGACAGGCCTCCCGTGGCCACCTGGTAGCAGGTGTCAGCCTGGGCTTTCCTCTCCTAGCCGCGTGCGCAGCCGAGGAGAGCCCGCCACCCAAACGACCCCGCATTGCTTACCTTTCGGAGGTGAAAGAAGAGGGTGATGACATCCCAGCCCAAGTGGCCATGGTGACTGAGGAGGACGGGGCCCCCCAGGTGGCTCTGATCACTCAGGACGGTGCCCAGCAGGTACAGGCGTTGGGGTAGGGGTGGGGTGGGCCACTCTGGTTGGTACTCTCTGTCTCTGAGGAGTCTGGAAGTTTTGACAGCCCCACCTCTACCCAGTTTCTCTTTTTAGCCTAGTGATTCTCAGGGAGCTGAGGCTGAGGGTACCCAGTCTTGTAAGGCAGCCCCTTCTCATGCTTTCACCTCAGCCACTGGAACTTCTAGAGCAGTTAGTAGCTTCCCCTTTACCTGAAGGCTGATAGGTCCTGATTGTCTGAGTGAGACACCTGGATGTCCTTCTCAAGAGAGGCATGTTGATGTGGGGGCCAGATCATGGCGTGGGGTCTGGAAGCTAGAGTTTCTAGCCAGCAACATAACATGACCCTTGTCAGCACCCTCACCGTCAAGTGCACTCCTGTCTTTGGGAGCTGCACTCCCCACTCATCTTCCTTCCCATCTTCAGGTCAGCCTGTCCCCAGAAGACCTGCAGGCCCTGGGAAGTGCGATCAGCATGGTGACCCAGCACAGCAGCACCACCCTCACCATACCCAGTGAGGACGATGACCTTGCCACCTCTGGCACACACACAGTCACCATGGTCAGCGCTGATGGCACGCAGACGCAGCCCGTATGACCAGGCGGTTTGCTTGGGGTTTCTTGTTCTCTTGTCCTTCCTTCGTGCGGGGTGGTCGTTACAGTGCAGGCTGATCTAGGCTAGCCTTGTTTACAGGACCAGGACTCACCCCACAGCTCCCCTGAACTATCTATCGGCAACTCTTCTTTTGAAAAGCATTTCACTGGGGTCATGAGACAGTTTCTAAATCTTGATCTACCTCTACTTTGCTTTGCTACCATGGGCAAGTCACTTTTCCATGGACCAGTCCATTTTCAAATGACAGGATTAAATTATCTCTGGGCCTTTTACAGCTCTAACCTATGATTCAAAATCCCTAAATTAAGTTGGCTCTAAGTTAGAGAACAGTACCATCTCACTAAGCCCTGAGCCCCATGTTAATTAATCTGACCAATAATGGTTGTATCCATCCCCTTCTGGCTTGTTCCTAGCCACCTGGCTCAAAGGGATTTTCATTTGGATTGGGGGAACGGAGAGTAATGTAGGTGGGTTAGGAAAACCTTCTTTTATATTTCAGGTTACAATCATTACCTCTGGGACCGTGGTGGCCGAAGACTCTAGTGTAGCATCCCTTCATCACCAACAGGTGGCACTGCTGGCCACAGCCAACGGAACACACATTGCCGTGCAGGTGGGTGTAGAGGTCCCATACCCTGAGAAAGGAATAGGATGGGATGGAAGTGAATGAGATGGAGATGTTGAAGAGAAGGGCATTCAGCTCAAAGAGAGCTTATTTCAGAAGATAAATCCCTTTCTGCGTACATCTACACACCTGTCTCAGGCTCTTTCTTGACTGAAGCAGAGTGGTGAAGGCCCCTCTGGCCTACAGAATAATTTCAGTGGAAACACGCGTGGTGGTCTAAACCCTTCGTCTCTTGGTGTGTCCGTTTCTTCATCAGGAAAATAAGCGGGGCTAAAGTAGATGATGAGTAAGGTCCCCTCCAGCCTGTCATTCCCTTCTGTGACCAGGGCCAACTCTGACCATGGACCATTCTGTGTCTCCCTGGCCATGCCTAGCCTACTAGGACTCTTTGTCAGTGAACTTCCTGTTAACTGGGGCCCTACTAACTGCTCAGGATGTGGCACTAGATGGATGGAGGGGATTCAGAAAAGTAGACCACATACTTAATAGCACTAGACTCTAGTGGGAAGTGTCTCACTTTCTCCTTCCTTCTCTACCCCCTTCTCCACAGCTGGAGGAGCAACAGACCTTAGAGGAGGCCATCAGCGTGGCTACCGCTGCCATGCAGCAAGGGGCCGTCACCTTGGAGGCGACAGAGTCCGAGAACGGCTGCTGAGTCCCAGGGGGCTGGGTCCCACACTGTGTTGGAGGAGGTGCCATGCCACACAGGCATCCTTGCTTCCAAGGGCCCAGGCTGTGGCTGACACACAGAAGGTGGCCACACAGGTCTCTAGGGTGAGAAGGAGACAGGAAGACAGCCTCACAGAAGGGTCTGGGGGCCCTGCCCAAGAGGAAGTCCAGACAGCTGGAATCGGGGGAGTGTGTCATCCTCAGGAGCTAAAGAGGACGAGCTGATCACCGGGCTGCACTGGGGCATCCTCCCCTCAGAATCAGCTGGGTGCCACTCTCCTTCCTCCAGAGAGCACCTTTCCTACCCTCAGTCTACTCCCCTTCTCAGGTGGCAATTGGGACTGCTGTGCGGACTGGTCCTATATTCTGACTGGTCACTGCCCACCAGGGGAAGGGGCAGACAAGCTCTTCAGCCCAGTAGGGGCAGAGCAGGCCCAGCCCTGCTCCTCCCAGCAATAACCACCTCCCTGAGGCCTGCCAGGATGCCTGGCCACTTGGCAGCAGGGACTTCCTGCCACTGTAGTCAGAATTGCTCAGGGGCCTGTGGCTGGAGAAAAGGTGCCCAGCCCCACCCACCCCCGGCTGCCCCTGTCCTGTCTGTGGCAGAGAGGCAGGGAGTGGCCTTGTACATACTGGGGATTGGGTTTCATTTGTTTGGTTTGGTTTTTTAAAATTCCATTTTGATATTTTTTTTTTTCCTGCTCTGGTTGGTGGTGGCAAATGGGTGAATGAGTATTTAATAAAAGTTCCAAGTTTCCACCTGGGTCCCTCCCTCCCTCCTTTCAGCTTTGGGCCCTGGTTCCAGGGCTGGTCAAATCAGGCTCTTAGCCCTGTGTCCCTGGCACAACCCCATTGAGCCTCAGTGCCAGACCGGTGGGCCTGGCCCACCAGGGGCACAGGTGAGAGGAGGCCTGGATGTAGGAAAGAAAAAGCCCTGAGCAGCTGTGAGTGACTTCCTGCCCACAAATGAGCAGGTGGGCTGCTGGCGGCCAAAGAGCACCAGTAGGACCACTGCTGCCAGGCTCTGGTCGGCTCTCAGGCATTAGCATGGCTGACTGGGGGGAGTTCTGGTTTTTTGTACCTTCCCTCGTGTGCTAGAGAGCCCTTCTAGGCCTGACCACCTCCATATCCACACACTGCACATGGTCAGCTGCTCCAAGTGGGCAAAGCCCCGCATTGGCGTGGGGGTAGGAGGTGCCTTTGCCAAGATGACTCGGCTGCTCTGGTGCTGAAGCCGCAGCTCTGGGGATGCCCACCAAGGTGTCTCAGATCGTGCTGTGGAATCCCAAAGCCACTGCTGGCCCCTAGTGAGAAGTGTGTTGATAGACCAGCCCAGCCCTGGTGAGAAGGGAGGGATGCAGGAGAAGAGACCTGATGGAAAGAAGTCTTTGAGTTTCACTCCTCCTGCATGGCAGCATCGCAGGGACTGGGGGTGCCTCTTTGCCTCTCTCCACGGTGATGGCTATGCCCAGGTCCCTTCCTGCCACCTGGGAATGAAACATTCTCCCCCAGCCCAGGAATCCATCCTCTCCTGGGATGCCTAGCAAGCTTGCTTTGACTCTTGCTACTGGCTTTTTGGAAGCAGAGGCACGCCTTCAGGAAGGAGGGGTGGCACTGTTATCTGAGCAGGCTTCTTCAACATCCATGATTGCTTTTCTCGCAGGGAGTGTGTCCCAGCCCCCCCTCCCCCCAACACATACACACATGCAAGGCTCACCCACGTGTGCTTCAGAAATGCTGCAGTCTTCAAGGCCAGTGGGCCCCAGAGTGAGCAGTGCTCTGAGCTGAGGCCTTTGAGAGCCAAAGCACAGAGGATGGGGAGGCAACAAAGTCACGTGCCAAGTCCGCCAAACCTGGAGAGGTGCCCTGGCCCAGTTCCTCTGCCAACTTTGTGTTGTTGCCTTCGTTTTCTTCCGCCTGGGAGGAGCCCCACCACCACAGTGATGTTAGATGGCCCTAAAAAACATGCTTTATCCAGGACCTGCTCTGCCTCGCATCCATCCCCAGACCTGACAACTCTGTGAGGTTGGGTATTTTTTCTGTTTTACTTTGACGAAGTTGCTCAAGGAGGTTAACTAACTCATCTAAGGCCTCCTGCCTGGTAAGTGTGGAATTGAGACAGGATACCCCCTAACACCACCCTTCTACAGTCAGGGGGACTTGCTTTTGCCCCCTCAGCAAGCTGCCTCTGGGAGCGCAGGAAGCCCCAGAAGGTTCTGGAGCTGAGGAGGCTTCTGAACGGCCTCATGCCCAGGGAGCTGCACTGAACAGAACCAGAGCTCTGGTCTTCCAGGGTCTGGTGCCGAGGTCCCTTGCAGAGAGTGGGGCCCCTGAGCACTGCTAGAGCAGCAGTCTGGGTCCTGCCAGCACGGGAGCCCCATGCGAGCAGGCAGGTGGAGCTCTTGCTCCGCGCCATGGCCCCTCTGCGGTCTCTGCAGCCGTTTGCATTTCCTGAAACCGGATCTCGGTGTCGGAGCCGCCCCCGGGCCGGGCGGGCACCTCAGCCATGGCCCTGCGCAAGGAGCTGCTTAAGTCCATCTGGTACGCTTTCACCGCACTGGACGTGGAGAAGAGCGGCAAGGTCTCCAAGTCCCAGCTCAAGGTGAGGGGCACCCAGGGCCCAGGGGAGGCCGGCAGATATGCCTCATCAGCCCCTGCAGCCCAGGAGCCAGGCATGAAGGCTGTGCTGCTCCCCGGGCACTCAGCCATCCAGAGGCCCAGGCCTGGGAAGGGGGGGCAGTACTGGGCAAGCGGGACAATGGAGCCTGGTAGATGCTGCTGCCCACATTCTGAGGCCCCAGGGAGGTTATATGCAGAGCTTTTGCCCAGAGCCCTGCCCCCCAACTCTCGGGAGGGTGGAGGTGGCATCATTCGGTTTTGAAGGCCAACAGGCCAGGCGATATCCCATACTCCGTGTGTTGAGCACACGTCTCCCCAGAGTGAGGCTTGGGCATGCACCCTACTCCTTCCTGCTGCTTCCTCCTGGCTTTGAAGAGAGACAGTTAACTAGTAGTTGTCAGTCACTTCCTCCCGGAGCAGAGAGAGAGGCTTAAAGAGCCTCTCCCTGTTCCAAACCAGGCCAACTTGGTCACCTTTGGCAGAGAACAGCTCCTCTGAACCCCGTCTCCCAGGTGCAACAGCACTGGGAAGGGGCAAGGACAGAAACGCTGTTCCGCTGCTGCCCAGCTCACCCCCCCTCCTCACACACACCAGGTTGAGAAACTGTTCCCGTTGGCGGTGGGACCTTGGGACCTCAGGTAGGGAGGGGGTGGAATCTGAGCCCAGGAAGAGCTCCATCAGTGGTTGTCCTATGTATGGCTCCGTACTTGGTCCTAGACAATTCCTGGGAGACCAAAAATTTCTCTCCTTCCTTCGTCTAGTCCTAGCTTAGTGAGGCCTTCTCCACTCTAGGTAGTGGGAAAAGCAAGGCTCTAGACCACTGGAACCAGGGAACCCTGGGAGATCTGGGAGATAGGAACAGGGTAAGCCTCAGCTCTCTGTGACCTGTCTTAAGGGATCGTTCATTCAGTTCACATGTTTACTGAGCAACTATGTGCCTGGCATGAAGCTAGGCCCCAAATTTCTGGTGTCCCTCTGGACGCCCCCAAAGGTGAAATGTAGCCTCAAGGAAACCACCATTCTTAATGATTAAGGTCAGAGGTGCCTGAAAACCTGGGAGAGATGAATGGGGCAGGATAGGCACTATGCCCTACCCCCATTCCAACCCCCTACTTTGCTGAACTTTAATGCAATAAACTTGGGTGTCCCAAACGGGTCCTATCCCACAATCTACCCTTTAGCCAGACTTATGAGCATCCAAAGAAAATGATTCTTGATTCCCCCAGGAAAGATAGTCCATTACTACCTTTGATCATCTGGGAGGATTCCTCAACAGGCAGGTTCTTCCTTACATTCTATTTAAATCCTTNCATTTTGGGGGGAGGGGGAGCTTCAGTATAGACAGGAGAAAAGTAGATCATCCAAAATCCATTCCTGGATTTTGCCCTACATCCACCTCCCACTCTCTGTAATATTTTATAGAAACAATCTCAACCTCCATAGTTTGTTGTCTCCAAGATACCATTTTCTGCCTCTCCATTACCTATATAGCTCCTATAACCTCTCCAGGCTATCTATGGAAGGTACAGCCTCAGGTGGGTCCCCTTTTCCTGGCCATTAGCCAATAAGGCTTCCTACCTTGACCTTCTTTTCTTGGCCTCTGGCTGGACCAATGCCCACTCCCCATCCCCACAGGTTGGGTGTTTGCAGGGAAAGTTATATTAGGAGCTTACACTGTCTGTATCCCATCACAGCTCAGATTGAGCCCACTGCCAGCAGCCTTTGGCCACACAGAATCAAAGGTAGATTTCTCCCACATGCAACAGAAACCGTGTCCACTCGGGGAACCTGTGCTAGTGGTGAGAGCCTTGGGCCGGGTGGTGGGTGGATCACAAGTGGTAAGGCCCACCTCACACAAGAGAAAGATAGGAAAGGCAGGTTTTTTTCCAAGACCGTAGTGGTGGATACTGGAATAGGAGGAAGTAGTGATAGTGTTGGGGGTGGGGATGCCGGAAAGGCAAAGGAGCAATAGGGAAGTGGTCAGAAGCCGGAGGAAGGAGCAGATGAGAGATATACCAGTGGGGCCAACCCCACCCCTGAAAAGACTTGGGAAAGAAGGGAAAAGTTCTTGGAATTAATCTGTCCTCGCTGACACTGTCCCTGACCTTGGGGTCCTCAGTTGGGACCAGGCCAGAGAACTGAACCAGCCCAGCAAGCTGTGCCTGTCTGTGACAGTCACCACTCCCCTGGTGTGTGGGAGAAAGGCTGCCACTGGCTGTCAGCAAGCCCTCTGAGAATCACCCAAGGAGTCAGGATTGTTTTCTCTGGAGAAGAGAAGGCTTGGAGGACAGCAGATGAGCCTTCCTCTCTCTGAATTCTTGTAGAAAGTACAATGGCCTTTGCCCAGTTGAGATGAGGAGAGAACAATTAGCCGATATGAATGGCACCGCTGCCCAGGATGGACTTAGATTGAGCACAAAATTTCCCAGGAGTTGAGGCCTCCTCTTCCCCAGGGGAGCAGCCTTGGTTCTGAGCCTAGCAGGGGATTAGCTGAGAACTGGGGGCGAGGGCCTGAGACTGGGGATGTGGATGGAGCAGCAAGTCTGTGGCTCGATGAGATCTTAGGAGGCAGCAGGCCTACTCCTTCCTCTTGACCATCAAGAGCTGCAGTCTTCCCCATTTGGCTCTTTTAGGTCTTCCAGGCTTAAGGCTCCGCCTCAGGAGAGGGACAGCAGCCTTCTTCTCTGTGGAAGGGAGGTTAAGCACAACTCCAGGCCAGGAATCTTTTGGCTGGGATCTTCAGCAGTTTTGTCCTGACCCCTACCCGCTGCTGGTCTCTCCAGCCTAGGATGGCAGCCAGCGGGAGGGTGATTTCGTGGTGTGCAGAGCACTTGACCTAGAGCCACATAGGCCTGGACTTCTGCTCCCCAGCTAGGTGGCCTTGGGCAAGTGACCGCCCCATCTCTGAACTTCTAGTTTCCATCTATAACGCCAGTGGGATGAACTGGAAATCTCCAAGCTATCCAGCTAGATTACTAAAATAAAAAGGGTTTTTTTTCCTACTAAAATAAATTTTAGCAATGTGCATCAAGTAGGTGAAATTGATCCTTGATCCAGCCTCCCTTTCCCCTTTGGTGAGCCTGTCTTCCCTTTGCTGCCTGCCCTCAGCCTAGCCTTTTCTTGC
This sequence comes from Crocuta crocuta, assembly GCF_008692635.1. Taxonomy (NCBI): domain Eukaryota; kingdom Metazoa; phylum Chordata; class Mammalia; order Carnivora; family Hyaenidae; genus Crocuta; species Crocuta crocuta. The sequence continues at coordinate 3,317,060 of NW_027528611.1, read as the reverse complement.
TCTCAGCAGGCGCACAACTCATTCAGAGATTCTCACCTTTCTGAAATCCCCAGCGCTCCTCCCTCCTGATAGTAGTTAGACTTTAGTACCTGCTGGTTGAAAAAAATACATTCGGTGACTCTTAAAAGGATCTGTATACTTTAAAAGTATCGCCTGGCACCGAGACACATTTCAAAAACTATAGGCCATCTAGGAAAGAGATTATTATGGATTCCCAAAGCCCTCATATCTGAGTTCCTGAGTGAAGTATGGGAACTGCAAGACCGTGGGCCCTGGCACCTGCCCCATCCCCACACTTGAGATTTTAGGGAACTCACAAGCCCCTAGAGGGGAACCCATTTCCCCACATGCCTTCACAGGAAACAGTGAGTAAATGAAGCCTCTCAAAGGTCAGTGGCTGCCAACTCAGAGGTCAGAGGTTGCCTGGATTGGGGGGACGAGGCTATGAGAGTCCTCAACGAGGGAGCCTGAGTAGCAGTTTGTGAAAACTACAGACGCCTGGACCCCACCCCTGGAAACTCTGAGTCAGTAAGTCTGGGCGGGCCCCAGCATATTTCAGTTTCACCAGCTCCCCAGGTGATTCTGGTGCTCAGCCAGAGCTACTGAGAGATCAAGAGTGGGGCTTTAGGGTCAGGCTTCCAGCAAGACGCTTAACCTCTCTGAGCCTTGATTCCCTCATCTGTAAAAGGAGAATAATGAGAGTCCCTGCCTCTAGGGCCGAGGATTGATTGAAATCAGCCCAGTGAACTCCTGCGCATTCTGGCCTCCGCCCCTGCCGTTTCCTTTCCAGCCTGACCCTCCCCTGGTCACACCCTCTCACCACTTCTAGCCCCAACCAGCCCCCAGGCACAGGAAGCCTGGCAGTCTGAGGTCTACCGAGCTCTCTGGGGGAGAGGCTCCGAGTCCTGAGTGTCTGGAGCCTTAATTGCTTCTGGTCCTGACACCTGACAGCTCACAGGGATCGGAGCCTCTGTCCTGGACCCCTCAGATTCTCCTGGCAAAAGATACAGGTGAGGAAGGTATGTCTCAGAGGACAGTGTGGACGAATGACCCGAAGCGAGAAACAGCTCAAAACAACAGTGTTGCTGTGTGGCAGGTTCTATCCTGGGGTGGGAGGGGTTTCGCACGGCATCTCTTTGAACCCTGTTTTTAGACATATGAAAACTGAGGCCCGGTGAGGTTAATTTGTTCAGAGAGATTCAGTCCGTGTCTGACTGACTTTTGTATTTCTCCCACGTCTTCCCATGAAGCATTTAATTTCATTCAACAGATGTTTGCTCTGTGTCTTATGTGCCCAGTCCGGTGATACAGCAGTGAATGAAACACAAAAATCCCCCCGTGGTGGTGCTGCCATCCTAGTCAGAGAATACAGATGATAAAATAAGTAAAAATGTATCATGTGATGGACGATGACACATGACATTAAAGAAAGCAGAAATGGGGATAGAGAGTGGGGGGTTGGGGTAGAGGGCATGGGGTTATAGATTTAAATAAAGTGGTCTGGAGAAGGCCCCCTTGAGAGAGTGACATCTCCGCTAAAGACCGGAAGGAGAAGAGAGTATGTGCCATGTCTGGACCTGGAAGAAGGATGTTCTGGGCTGAAGGGATGGCAAGTGCAAAGGCCCTGAGGCAAGTGTGTGCCTGGCCTGAGGATGTCAAGGGGCCAGAGTGGCTGCAAAAAAGTGAGGAAAGCGATGAAGTCAGAGAAGGTGCAACAGGCCAGGTCATGTGGGGCCTGAGGCCTCTGGGAGGTCTTGCAGTTTTACTCTGAGAACAATGGGAAAGCATCAGAGCGTGTAAGTTAGACTTGAGGAGTCAGACAAAAACATTTATCGTGTGGGAGACATGGTACTGAGCTCTGGAATTAGGCCTGAGCTTAGAGTCCTTGCTGCCCTCAAGGAATGTAGAACACCCAGAAATGCTCACACAAAAAGGGAATAGCAAATGAATGTCATTATAGACCATCTTAATAACAGGGTACACAAATAACAGTGGTTAATGGCACTCTTTGTTTTTTATCTCTATGGTTTTAAACTTTTGTCATAAAAACATATGCTCTTGGTTAAAAAAAAGAAAGAGTGTAGAAGAATATAATTTTAAAGGAGATGAAATTTATGCAAGTAAAACATGTTACTGGTTAAAAAAAATTCAAAAGACAAATGTCAAAGATGATGAAAGTTCCTCCCCTCCCCTGGGGAAGGATGGTGAGGTGATAGCTGTTAACAGTCTGCTGAGTCTTCTAGATTTTTCCTATGTACAAATAAACACACTAGGTTGGGCCGTATGAAATTGCTGACATTTTATTGTTTCAACCTATTAACACTGTAATTTGCTATGGTTCAACCTAATCTTTGCACACATTTATTTTACAAACATTCCACTCTACAGCTTGCTTTTTTCACTAGCCAGTGTATTACACACATCTTTCCATGTGTGTTCATAAAAGCATAATAATAAAAATAACACACAACTTTTTTTTAATGTTTTATTTATTTCTAGGAGAGAGAGAGAGACAGCGTGAGCAGGGGAGGGTCAGAGAGAGAGGGAGTCACAGACTGAAACAGGCTCTGGCAGTCAGCACAGAGCCCGACGCGGGGCTCGAACCCACGAACCGTGAGATCATGACCTAAGCGAAAGTCGGACGCTTAACCACCTAAGCCACCCAGGCGCCCCAATAACACACAACTTTCATTAAACGATGAACTTTGCACCAGGTGCTATGCTAACCTCTTCATTCTAAAAAAACCTTTGGAAATTTGTTTATGTTAATTAATTTATGTTGAGAGAGATAGTGTGAGTGCAGGAGGGGTTGAGAGAGAGGGAGACAGAGCATCCCAAGGAGGCTCTGTGCTGCCATCACATACCCCAATGCAGGGCTTTAACCCACCAAACCATGAGATCATGACCTGAGCCAAAACCAAGAGTCAGATATTTAACGGACTGAAGCACCCAGGCACCCCTGGGAATTTTTTAAATATTTATTTTATTTTTATTTTTATTTTTTTTAGAGAGAGGGACAGCGTGAGCAGGGGAGAGTCAGAGAGAGAGGGAGACACAGACTCTGAAATAGGCTCCAGGCTCTGAGCTGGCAGTCAGCACAGAGCCCGACGCGGGGCTCGAACCCACGAGCCGCGAGATCATGACCTAAGCGAAAGTCAGACGCTTAACCGACTAAGCCACCCAGGCGCCCCTATTTATTTTATTTTTGAGAGAGAGACAGAGCACAAGCTGGAGAGGGACAGAAAGCAAGAGACAGAAAGAGAGTTTCAAGCAGGGAGCCAGGGCTCCATCTCATGAACTGTGAGCTCATGACCTGAGCCAAAATTGAGTCGGATGCTTAACCAACTGAGGGCACCCAGGCGCCCCTAAAACACCTTTTGGAGTGGGCCCCCTTATTATTCTCACAGAGGAGATAAGGTCTTAGAGATGTTAAACCACTTGCCCATAAGCACACAAGTGGCAGACATAAACTCTTTCCAACCACACATAGGTCCACAGCACCGTGTACCTGTCCCCCTACTGAAGGCTCCTAGCTGTTTCCAGTTCCTCATATTATGGACCGTGCTTCAGTGAACATTCTTGTACACGTAGCTCTGTTCCTTTGGGCATCTATAGGTTAGATGATTAGAAATCTGGGGGGCATGCCCAATTTTAAGTTTGATAGGTTCTTGCCCTCCAGAGTGATTAATTCACACCTCAGCAGTAGAGCATTCAATTCCTTATTTCTCCACAGCCTCTTCAGTACCAGATAGTTATCAGTCAGAAGATCTATGTCAATATGTGAGGTAAAGAAATTGCGCTTTTGGGGCACCTTGGTGGCTCAAGGTGGGTTAAGCGTCCATCCTCGGCTCAGGTCATGATCTCATGGCTAGTGAGTTCAAGCCCGGCACCAGGCTCTGTGTTGACAGCTTGGAGCCTGCTTCGGATTCTGGGTCTCCCTCTCTCTCTGCTCCTCCCCTGCTCGTGCTCTGTCTCTCAAAAATAAATAAACATTAAAAAAAAATTTTTTTTTAACTGCACTTTCTATGCAGGAAGAGAACTAACATTAGCTCTGTGCGGACCTAACTCTGGCACTCTCCATAATCCTTTCCATCCTCACAGCCTCTCCGCGTGACAGTTGTTATCCCGTTGTTTTTATACAGTGAAACTGAGGCGTAGAGGGTGAAGGTGTATATGTACCTTCTAGCAGTTTAACAAATTCCATAGAAAGAGTATACCTCTCTGCACTAGAGAAAGCCCAAATCGTACGGCTGATTTTCATTGGCCCAGGTTTGGTCACGTGCCCTTCCCTCAGCCAGTCACTGTGACTCTGCTGTGCCCGCCCCTGCCCCTACGACAGGACATGGTGCAGGTGGTCAATTACCACAGATGTTGAGGATGGGGGAGAGGTGCTTCTCAAAGAAAAACCAGGGCCCCATTACCAAATAAAGGTGAAGAGGGCAGAGTTCATCAGAAAGAAACGTTAAGATGTCCTCTAGAACAAGAGAAGCAAAACCAAAGATGGCACAGGAGATGGTTTGAAGAGCATGGGAACCGGTTGGGGTGGGGGACAGGGATGGCTGCCCAGAGGGGAAAAGAGAAACACCCTCTTGCTGGGCCTTCCAATTTCCCTCTGCTGAGGCGAGCCTGAGGCCCAGCAGAATACTGGGGGAAAGTGTCAATCCTTTGTTCCCACCTCCTCTCACAAGAGAATAAAGAAGTGAAGACTTGGCAAACGTGTCATCCCTGGGATGTTGCCAGCTCCTGACTCGAGACCTCATCCTAAGCTTAACTGTTGGTGGGTAGAAGCAGCCCTTATATACAGCATTTGTTGACTGCCCTCGGTGTGCAAAAGACGACATAGGGGCTGGGTGGTAGAGATGAACAGAGCATCGTCTCCAGAGTTTGCCTGGAGAAAGAGTCTCAGGGCCAGTATTTTAACAGGGAGGCAGCCTTCAGAGCCAGGGACACCTTGTTCAGGCCCCAGCTCGGCCATTTACTTCTCCAAGGCTTAGCATCTTCATCTGAAAAACAGGGTTAATTATATCTGGGTATCACAGTTGTGGATTTTAGACGTGGGGTATAGAAAGCACCTCCAATAGCAGCTGCCAGGTAGGAGGTGTGCAGTAATGACTATTTTAATCATTCCCTCTGTGATAAGTGCTATCACAGAATTACCCCGAGGTAGTTTTATTCTTTTCTGCTATGGTTCAAACTTCAGCCTCTTTGTTCTTATATCGTGGGTTTGTTAGCCAACCAGTGTTTCCCCTCCACACCACCGTGGCCACCATCCCTTCTAGGCCTTTTCCTCTGCATGTCACAGACTTTTCACGGCCCTTCTTTGAGTGCTCTCCAGCTTCCTTCCATCTTTGAAGGGCGGTGACGGGAACTGCACTTGCCTTTCCCGGAGCTAGGCACACAGCAGCCCGAACACTGAGTCTTTGATGGAAATGATGAGAAATTCAGGGCTTCTGCCCTGGTGTGACAGCCACCTCCCTGCTGATAGCCCAGCGTCCTGGGAAGCACCTGGGCTTTCGGATCTTCGGAGCTGGATTTGAATCCCAGGCTCTTGCTTACTGTGAATCCTTGGGCAAGTTATTGAGTCCCTTGAGCCTCTGTGTCCTTGTCCATAGAAAGAAGACATCCTTACCTAACCTGTAAAATGGGGACATAAACAGTTGTTATGGGGGTTAAATGAATTATGTGTAAAGTACTTCGCCCAGCGCTTAGTGCATAGTAAGGGTATAAGTTTTAGGTTTCTTTGTTTTTTGTTTTTTATTGAAGTATAATTGTCATGTAACATTATATTAGTTTCAGGTATACAACATGATGATGCGATATTTGTATATATTGTGAAATGATGACCACAATGTCTAGTTAACATCTGTCACTGTATATACTTACACAACTTTTTTCTTGTAATGAGAATTTTTAAGATCTACTCAGCAACTTTCATATATGCATGAAGTATTGTTAACTATAGTCTCCATGTTGTACATAACATCCTCATGACTTATTTTATAATTGGAAGTTGTACATATTGACCCCCTTCACCCACTCCACCCACCTCCCTACCCCTGTCCCTGGCAACCACCAATCTGTCTTCTGTGAGCTTGCAGGGGAGGGACTGTTTATTTGTTTTTTAGATTCCACATATAAGTGAGATCATATGGTATATACTTTTCTCTTATTTCACTTAGCATAGTGCCCTCAAGGTCCACCCATGTTGTCGCAAATGGCAAGATTTCCTTCTTTTTTTTTTTTTTTTTTTACGGCTGAATAGTATTCCATTATCTATAAATACATAAGTTTTAGTTACGATTGAATTGAATCATTGAATGTGCAGAAGACCTAGGTGGGATGGGAATGGGGACAGAGGAAGCAGTTCTCTGGGCCAGTTTTGGTTGGGGCACAGGAAGGCAAACTGCCACTCTGTCTCAGGTGCTGTCCCACAACCTGTACACGGTCCTGCACATCCCCCACGACCCTGTGGCTCTGGAGGAGCACTTCCGAGACGATGACGATGGCCCCGTGTCCAGCCAGGGATACATGCCCTACCTCAACAAGTACATCCTGGACAAGGTGGGGGCTAGCTTGAGGGGGCACCTCTAACCTCTCCCCACTCCCCAGTCTNCCCCCCCACCCCCCCCCCCCAAAAACCCCCCGCCTCTTTCCCCACTGTCCATCCCTGCCCTTCCATCTCCGCCCTTCACCTTCCAGCCCCCTGCCCTCCCCCTGCCTCCCTTAACTCGCCCTCCATCTCCCTCACCTCTATCCCAGCCTCCACCCTTCCACCCCATGCCTGCCTAGGCTCACCCCCCATTTCCAGCTGTAACCTTTACAGAAAGCTCTCCAGCCTCCCCCAGTGCTGTGCCCCCTGCCCCTCCCAGCTCTCACTCTCTTCTCTTCTTGACTGCCCATCCCCTCCTTGGCCTCCCCTTGTTTCTCCTCTGGGCTGAGGGACTAGAGTTTCTCTGTTGGCAGAGAACTTGGGTGGGTGTGGAT
>NW_027528611.1:3308963-3309877 GCF_008692635.1 Crocuta crocuta | reverse complement strand
GGAACCAGCTAGTTACCTGGTAAGTAGCTCAGGGATTCCTCAAGTTAGAGCCCCAACTTGGCAAGGCAGGGAACATGGGAATAGGTGACCCCAAGAAAGCTGCTAGAGGCTTGTTTGGGGGTGGAGCAGGGATGGGGTGGCCATTTGGACTGACACGCAGGCCTGGTGGCAGGTGGAGGAGGGGGCTTTCGTTAAGGAGCACTTTGATGAGCTGTGTTGGACGCTGACGGCCAAGAAGAACTATCGGGTGGACAGCAACGGGAACAGCATGCTCTCCAATGAGGATGCCTTCCGCCTCTGGTGCCTCTTCAACTTCCTGTCTGAGGACAAGTACCCTCTGATCATGGTTCCTGATGAGGTGAGGGTGATGGCAGCCCCAGGGACTGAATCACCGGGGCCAGGCCTCAGCAAAACCATGAAGGAGGCCAAGTCACCTCTGCAGCTTTCCCACAACCCCTTTCTTCTTGGTCTTCCCATGTTTGCCTGCCTGCCCCCAGCCGTCCCCAGATGCCTAGAATTGCCCGTATCAGAATAATTGTGCCATCCCCCAGGAGAACCAAAACTACGCTTCCTTCAAAGCTCTGTTAACCCTCAAAGTAGGAAAATGACCTGTAGATTCTATTTACACAGAGCTGTAAATGCCTGATACCTTACTGGGCATTTAAAAATGAAAACCATTTAAGATCAAATGGCAGGATTTAAGGCACCGTAGCAGTCTGAGAAGGGTACTATATGAGAGGAAGGGAGACTTTTCTGGGATAGTTGTCCAATTACCCCAGGGGGGGCAACCAAATCTGGCTCTGGTTCTGATTTTTCCTTTCCTGTCTTCTGTAATATAGGGGACGGCCCAGGGCCGACCCAACTCAGGGCTCCAGAGGGGGTATGCTGGGAGTAGAGGTCCCTACGGCCTCAAC
>NW_027528611.1:3303702-3308951 GCF_008692635.1 Crocuta crocuta | reverse complement strand
CCCCATCCGTTCAGCCTTCTCCTAACCTTTTGGTGGCTGTGAAGATGCCAGGGTCAATTTAGGTCTTAAGGTATAGAGGGGAGGGGTCCTCTGTGTTTACAAGTCCTGGCACATCTAACTGCACTCAGATTTATCTCCTTGCTTCTGTGGGAAGGGTGAGGGAGATATCCAGTCCCTGAACTGGTGCCCCCCACCCCACTCCCAGCTGAGACCCAGGAGCCTCCAGAGCAAGAGAGTTTCCTAAGAAGCTGCTGGGGCAAGAAAGGGACATGTGTCTCTGTACACACCTGGTTTGGCATCCTTGTCAGACTCCTGTCAGGGCAAGGTGGCCCCTCATTGGCCAGAAGGCTGCTCGCTGCTGTGATCAACGTGTATGAACAAACTGCAGCAGGATGTACCCCAACCACCACTTCCTGTTCCTCTGTAGCCGGTTTCCTGTCCCTGCCCTGCTTACCCCCACCCCCAATCCCCTTGACATCTATAGGGGAAGGATCCTCTGGGTTGGGGCCTGGGCTTGGAATAAGGACTCAGATGGGATTCAGGAGATCTGAATCGAGTTCTGGCTGCCACCAACTTGCTGTATGATTTAGAACAAGTCACTTCCCCCTTTGGGCCTCGGTGTTGTCATCTGCAAAGTAAGGGTATTGGACGAGAGGGATCCTTGCACCCCCTCTGATGTGTTCTAGGACTTGCTGCCTCTGCCTGGCCCCCAGCCCTTGGCCTTCACCCTGCCCGTAATTTAAAGCATGAAGGAGTGGGACGTGGGACTGGAGGTTCGGGAGGAGAAAGGGATGACTGGATTGAGGTTGGGGCTCCAAGATCCCCTCCCAAATCTACCCTGGTTTCCACCAATATTTAGTCCTCTGGCTCCTCACTCCCTGTGCCTGGTCATCCCGTCTAGGCCCTGTGGAGCCAGAGGGGGTGCCCCCTGGACTGTCGCAGGCAACACTGCCTGGGGCAGCCACCAGGCTTCCCTTCTCCTCCAGGTGGAATACCTACTGAAGAAGGTGCTCAGCAGCATGAGCTTGGAGGTGGGCTTGGGAGAGCTGGAGGAGCTGCTGGCCCAGGAAGCCCAGGCAGCCCAGACCAGCGGAGGGCTCAGCGTCTGGCAGTTCCTGGAGCTCTTCAACTCGGGGCGCTGCCTTCGAGGTGTGGGGCGGGACACTCTCAGCATGGCCATCCACGAGGTCTACCAGGAGCTCATCCAAGATGTCCTGAAGCAGGTCAGGCCAAGCTGGGAACTGGAGGAGGACCCCCAGGTGGGGTGGGGGGTGGGAGGGTGCCAGTGAAGCCTCTGACGTGGCTCTGGCTGGCAGGGCTACCTGTGGAAGCGAGGGCACCTGAGGAGGAACTGGACAGAACGCTGGTTCCAGCTGCAGCCGAGCTGCCTCTGCTATTTTGGGAGCGAAGAGTGCAAGGAGAAAAGGGGTACCATCCCACTGGACGCACAGTGCTGCGTGGAGGTGAGGGACACAGGTGAAGGGGTGAGGCATAACTCAGGGCCCAGAGGGGGGCCCACGGGGTGTAAAGGCAAGGGGGTCAGGAGGAGGGAGAATGGAGACAAGCCACAGTGACAAATTTCTGCTTAGATGAATGTAACCCAAATATACCCAGCGACCTCAAGGCCATTCTCATCCATGCCAGCACTTAAGCAAACAAACAAACAAACAAACAAAACCCCAAACTGCAAATACTAAAGTCACTGCTGAGTAATGTGAATTTTGCTAATTGTTTCAGAAGAGAAGGCTTATGTCTCACACTACACAGCCAATCGTTTTAGGAATCCTCTCGAAAAGTTTTTCTGCTTCACCCAACTTCCACTCCCTTTGGCAACTCTAAACCTCCCTCATCTTTCTTTTTTTTTTTTATTTATTTTTTTAATTTCCATCCAAGTTAGGTAGCATATAGTGCAACAATGATTTCAAGAGTAGATTCCTTAATGCCCCTTACCCATTTAGCCCATCCCCCCTCCCACAATCCTTCAGTACCCCTGTTTGTTCTCCATATTTAAGAATCTCGTATGTTTTTGTCCCCCTCCCTGTTTTTATGTTATTTTTGCTTCCCTTCCTTTATGTTCATCTGTTTTGTATCTCTCTCATCTTTCCCCACATCTCCCCTTTCCATCTCTTGGCTCTGTCCATTATTATTTTAGAGGCTTAAAACAATTATTTAAATTGCAGTAAAAAAAAGGGGGGGTGAGCATCTGGATGGGTCAGTCGATTGAGTGTCTGACTCTTGATTTCCGCTCAGGTCATGATCTCATGGTTCGTGGGTTCAAGCCCCCAGTTGGGCTCCGTGCTGGCAGTCTAGAGCCTGCTTAGGATTCTCTCTCTCTCTCCCTGTCTCTCTCTCTGCTTCCCCCTCAAAATAATTAAATAAACTTAAAAAAAGTATAGTAAGGGGCATCTGGGTGGCTCAGCTGGTTGAGCATTTGACTGCAGCACAGGTCATGATCTCAGGGCTTGTGAGTTTGAGCCCTGTGTTGGGCTCTGTGCTGACCTCAGAGCCTGGAGCCTGCTTCGGACTTGGTGTCTCCCTCTCTCTCTGCCCCTCCCCGACTCATGTTTTCTCTCTCTCTCTCTCACTCTCTTTCTGTCTCACTCTTTCACAAAAATCAGTAAACATTAAAGTTTTTTAAATTGTAGTAAAAATAGATATATAATCATGAAATTTGTCATTTTAACCATTTTAAGTGTACAGTTCGTAGCATTATGTACAATCACAATGTTGTGTAACCATTACCACTATTTCCAAAACTTTTTCATCATCCCAAACAGAAACTCTCTACCCATTAAGAAAGAACTCATCCGGGGCACCTGGGTGGCTTAGTCGGTTAAGCGTCCGACTTTCGCTTGGGTCATGGTCTCATGGTTCGTGGGTTCGAGCCCTGCATCGGGCTCTGTGCTGACTGCCAGCTCAGAGCCTGGAGCCTATTTCGGAGTCTGTGATTCCCTCTCTCTCTCACCCTCCCCTGCTCACGCTATCTCTCTCTCTCTCCTAGAAATAAATAAAACATTAAAAAAAAAAAAAGAAAGAACTCATCCCTCCCCCTGACCCGTCCCTGCTAACCTCTATTCTACTTTTTGTCTCTATAAATTTGCTTGCTTTAGGTACCTGGAATCCTATATTTGTCCCTTTGTGACTGGCTTTTTTTATTCAGCGTAATGTTCCAAGGTTCATCCATGCTATGGCATGGGTCAGAACTTCACTCCTTTTTATGGCTGAATAATATTCCATTGTGTAGACAGACCACATTTTGTTTATCTACTCCTTCTTTAACGGACAATGGGTTGTTTCTGTCTTTTTGCTACTATGAATAATGCTGGTTTGGACATCCATGAAGAAGTTTCTGGGTAGGCATATGTTTTCATTCCTCTGGGTACACACTGAGGGGTAGAATTGCTAGATCATATGGTGATGTTATGTTTAATTAAAAAAAATTTTTTTAATGATTTATTTATTTCTGAGAGAGAGAGGCAGTGTGAGCAGGGGAGGGTCAGAGAGAGAGGGAGATACAGAACATGAAGCAGGCTCCAGGCTCTGAGCTGTCGGCACAGGGCCTGACGCAGGGCTCAAACCCACGAACTGTGAGATCATGACCTGAGCCAAAGTTGGACGCTTAACAGACTGAGCCACCCAGGCGCCCCCCCGCCCCCACCCCATGTTAACTTTTTAAGGAATAAGAGCACCTGGGTGGCTCAGTTGGAATAGCCAAGTTGTTTTCCATCGCAGCCATACTATCTTACATTTTCACCAGCCGCATATGTGGGTTCCCCTTTGTCTACATCCTTCTCATCAACATTTGTTATTTTACATTTTTAAAAATCATTATTATAACCATCCTAGGCTCTACCCATTTTTTGTCACATAAGGAAACAGGTGTTACTGAGGCCAGAGCATAAATCTGGGCAGAAAGCTGAGCCCCCCCCACTAACAGGCAGTGTGAATTGGGCACACTCTTGGACCTGTGAGAGCCTCAGTTTCTTTTTCTGTAAAGTGGAGCCAAGAATGCCTGCCTGGCAAGGTTGTTTGGGACATGTGAAAAAATGATGCATATATAACACTAGTACAGTCTCTAGAGCATAAGAAGTTCAATATGTGGTAGCTGTTATTTTCCACTAGAATATAACTTAGGGAAGGCAGGGATTTGGTCTGTTAGGCACACCTCAGTATCCTGAATGCCTGGAACAACGAGCCGCTGTCAGTAGACACTCCAAAATGTCTGTAGAACGAATGAATGGAGAACTTTCTCAACAGGCAGGGCTATGTGAAAATGAATGATTTGGATAGTGAGGACCCTGTCACAGGAGTTGTTCCAGAAGGATCTGCCAAAGCACTCAGTAATGGACTACATGCTAGGCCCCATGGAGAGATACCAAGATGAAAACAGCCCCGCCCTACCTCCAAAGAGCAGGGGCCACAAGAGTTATGCGGACACAAGTACGCCCCTGACTAACCCCCATGCGAAGCCATCTAGGGCCCGGCAGAGTAGAAGCGGTGCCCAGGGTGGGTGGTCAGCAAGGACTGGTAGGGGATGGAGCTGGAGCGTCTATGCGGCATGTGTGGCCCTGACCCCAGTGAGGCCAGCCTATCTGGGTCCACCTGCCCTCTCCCAGGTGCTGCCCGACCGAGAGGGGAAGCGCTGCATGTTCTGTGTGAAGACGGCCTCCCGCACGTACGAGATGAGCGCCTCAGACACGCGCCAGCGCCAGGAATGGACAGCTGGTGAGTGCTCGCGGGGTGGCTTGGGTCGCGTCCACAGTGAAAAGGGGGATGTGACACTGCCCAGCGGGAGGCCGGAGACTGACTCGAGCAACTCCTAAGGCCCCTTTCGGGAGGCGGACCGCCCCAGGACCCCTCTGCCCCCGGATGGCCCCCTGCTGACCCCCTCCCTCTCCCGCCGCAGCCATCCAGACCGCGATCCGGCTGCAGGCGGAGGGGAAGACGTCGTTGCACAAGGACCTCAAGCAGAAGCGGCGCGAGCAGCGGGAGCAGCGGGAGCGGCGCCGGGCAGCCAAGGAGGAAGAGCTGCTGCGGCTCCAGCAGCTGCAGGAGGAGAAGGAGCGGAAGCTGCAGGAGCTGGAGCTGCTGCAGGAGNCCGCCGCAGCCAGCACCGCGAGCTGCAGCAGGCGCTCGAGGGCCAGCTGCGGGAGGCGGAGCAGGTGGGGCCCGCAGCCGGCGGGGGACCGCGAGCGGAGAGATGCCGGGACCTGGCTCAGGAGGGGAGGGCCGGGGGCGGGGCCTGGGCC
>NW_027528611.1:3295777-3303682 GCF_008692635.1 Crocuta crocuta | reverse complement strand
TTGGAACGCAGCCCGTGCGCCCTGCTTGGTGCTCTGAAACCGGCGTGTGGGACTCGGCCGGTGCCGGTGGGGGTGCGGGAGGAACCTGGCCTCGGGATGGCTGGAGAAGGAAGATGGGGCGGAGCTGGAGCTGAGAGCTGGAGCTGAGTGCTGGAGCTGAGTGCTGTAGGTGTAGAGTGGGGCCTGGTTTGGACACCTTGGCTGGAGGCGGGGCTTGGACAGAGGAGCGGCTAAAGACCCCGCGGTTGGGGATGAGTTTGGACCAACGCTGGCCTAGGCTGGACTAGACTTGATCTAAGTTAACAGTGGAACCAGTTCGGGGAACGCAGGATGGGAGGAAGGAGGGACGAATGCGGAGGCGGACTAGGCATGTAGGTGCAATTAGATACAGGCTTTAAGAGATCTAGAGCTGGAGATAGACACCTGGAATCAATCCATCTCTGCCCCTTAGGAGCCTCATGATCTCAGGCAAGTTAGTTAGCCTCTCCGTGCCTCAATCACTTACCAGTGACATGTTGGTGCTACCAGAACTGTGCTCATAGAGGTATGGTGAGGATCAAGTGAGGAAGCACCTTGTGTTGTTGTAACAATTATTATCATTATAGTCACTCCCTTCTAGCACTAGCCTTAATTATAGTTATAATGCCTAATAGTATAACACATAATACTAATTATTAAGGCTGGTGCTAGGCAGGGGGTGACTTGAGCCCCTTCCCCTCATGTAGCATCTATTCACTGACCATTGTCTGACCTAGTGAGGCTACCGGAAAGGGGTCAGATCAGGAAACCCCAACATGAAGGAGCCCCCCCAGACCCTCACCCGGAGACAGCTGGCTGGGCCAGCCTAGCGGAGGCACACGTGCGGCCTTCCCTGCCCCGCGCCGGCCCCCGTGCACCTGGCTCTGTGTCCCCGCGCAGGCCCGGGCCTCCATGCAGGCCGAGATGGAACTGAAGAAGGAGGAGGCTGCCCGGCAGCGGCAGCGCATCCAAGAGCTGGAGGAGATGCAGCAGAGGCTTCAGGAGGCCCTGCAACTGGAGGTGAAAGCGCGGCGGGATGAGGAGGCCGTGCGCCTGGCCCAGACCAGGTAGGACCGAGCAGGGCCCCTCCCGGCCCCCCTCCCCGACTCCCCCGCGTCCCGCTGGCCGGGCACCCGCGAGGCGCCTCAGCCGTGGAGATGACACAGTGTGCGCCCGGCAGACTGCTGGAGGAGGAGGAGGACAAGCTGAAGCAGCTGCTGCAGCTGAAGGAGGAGCAGGAGCGCTACATCGAGCGCGCGCAGCAGGAGAAGCAAGAGCTGCAGCAGGAGATGGCGCTGCAGAGCCGCTCCCTGCAGCGAGCCCAGCAGCAGCTGGAGGAGGTGCGGCAGAACCGGCAGAGGGCCGACGAGGACGTGGAGGTGAGGCCCGCGGGCGCAGAGGGGGGAGGCTGGCGGGGGGAGGGCCTTAACCTGCAGGATCCCGGGCCTTCCCTGAAACCCCGACTCTGCCCCTTCCTGGCCTTGTGACCTCAGGCCGGTTGCCTGACCTTTCTGAGTTTCAAGTCCTTCTCCCGGGAAAGGGGACGGGTCACAGCGTTGTTAGGAAGACTAAATGAGATGATATGCGGTGTCTAGTACGTAGCAGGTGCAGAGGGAACATTAGCTGCTGTTTTCACCATGATGACTGATCTGCGCAAAATGTATTCCTCCTACTCTGCCAAGCCCCTACCTTGCTGTCCCTGTAAATTGGCTCTAATCTCCCATGAAGAGGGATTATTATCGTTGTTGTTCTTCTTTTAAAATTTTTGATGTTCTTATTAATATTATTTTATTTGCTTTGTTGGCTGACATGGTCATAGGAAAAAAATTGAACACAGAAATAGGGAACATGGGAAGGGAAAGTTCCTCTGTGATTCCCTCACCCTACAACCACTGCTAATGGCTTGGGTGAGCAGGGGAGCAAGCTTTTACATTAGGTCCTACAGAGGTGGTATGGTGCGGTGGTTTAAAGCTCAACGTCGGTCCCGGGCAAGTCACTTAACCTCTTGACCTTCTTTGTTCACTTCTGCTCTGGAGGTTAACTAAAATAATAAAATACTTGGCACATCTTAGCTGCTTAATGAATGGAAACTATAATCGTGATTGGTTTTGACCCTTTGGGGACCCATGAGACCCCTGAAACCGGGAGCCAACTCTGTCCACATATATAACTCTTTATGAACATGCTGAGTTTTCCTGGGGAGATGATCACTAGCCTTTGTCAGATTCTAAGGGGCCTGCGAACCTGAAAAGGTCAAGGCACCCTGTCTAGGATGGTGTCTCTGACCCACTCCCCACTGGCCCTGTCCCCCCCCAAGGCTGCCCAGAAGAAGCTGCGCCAGGCCAGCACCAACGTGAAACACTGGAATGTTCAGATGAATCGGCTCATGCATCCAATTGAGCCCGGAGGTAGGAAGGGGTAGATCCTGGAGTTTTCTCTGGAGTGGGGAGGGGGTAGGGAGGGAGAAAGGGATACTTCCAGATCTACAGAGTCCACAGGAGGTTGAAAGTCAGGAGGTTCTCCTTTACCCCAAGGGCCTGAGGCAAGGCCCCTCAACCCCTCCCCTTTGCACACACCTTTCTCCTTACTCACGTCTGCCTTTTCTCTGCTAGACAAGCGTCCCACCACCAGCAGCTCCTTCACAGGCTTCCAGCCCCTTCCACTTGCCCGACGTGACTCCTCCCTAAAGCGCCTGACCCGCTGGGGATCCCAGGGCAACAGGACCCCCTCACCCAGCAGCAGTGAGCAGCAGCTGAAGTCCCTCAATGGTGGGGAGGAGGCTCCCATCTCGGCTTCCACCCCACAGGAAGATAAACTGGACCCATCACCGGAAAATTAGCCTCTGCTACCCCCTCCCCACCCCCAACCTCATACCCATGAGAACCTGGCCACAGCTGGCCTGTGGGTGATGCCATTCGCTGCAGAAGAGGGAACTGAGGACCTGGTGCCAGGAGCCCAGGCCCTCCCACCATGAAACAGTCCAGAATGGAGCCTAGTTTATTTTTGGCACCAGCCCCAGGCCCCTGACCACGGAGGCTGTCTGGTTGTTGATCCTTGAGAACTTGATCCTGTGCCTTAACCCCAAGGACCCCATGCCCTGGGATGGAAAAGAGAGGAAGCAAGCAAGCAAGCCAACGGCATGTGCCCTCAGACTGCCACCAAGCTGTAGAGGCACATTTCTAAATAAAAACTGCCCTTGGAATGAATCCTTGATCAGGTCTGACATCCATCTTCCCTGCCACATCCTCTCTTCCTTCCTCAAGTCCAGGTATAGGTCTCAGAAGGAGTGAAGTGGAGTGCAGTGGCTAGGAAAGTACACTCTGCCACTTACTAACTGGGCGACCTTGGTCAGGTTTGCTCACCTCCCTGTGTTTCAGTTCCCAAGTTGGTAAAACAGGAATAATAATAATACGCACCTTATAGGGTTGTTGTGATGATTAAGTGCTCGGCACAGGAGCAAGGACTATTATTAGTGTCACCCAAAAGTGTTTATTGAGCATCTATTCTATGCCCCACAACTTCCCTGCTGTCTAATTCTCATGGCAACCCTGAGAGGCGGGTGTTATTATTCTCATTTTACAGGTGGAGACATTGAGGCTCAGAGAGGTCAGGCAACTTGCCCAAAGGCTTCCAAACTTGCTTCTTTTCCCATATTATTGGACTCACTGACCTTGTCATCTAAGACAGAGATCTGGGAATCTAGGATACTCCCTTCCTCTCATCCCCCTCATGCAAAACCATCATGAAATGTGGTCAGCTCTGCTTTATTCTCTCATAGCTGTCAGTCCACCTCCATGGCCACGGCTGCTGCTGTGGCTAACCTAAGGCCTTTGTCTCCTCCTGTGTGCTTACCTTTGACTCTTTCTCCATCTTGCCCCCTATCTAATCAGTCTCTGAGTCCAACTGATTGGATTTTCTTTTTTTTTTTTTAATGTTTTTATTTATTTCTAGGAGAGAGAGAGAGACAGCGTGAGCAGAGGAGGGTCAGAGAGAGAGGGAGTCACAGACTCCGAAACAGGCTTCAGGCTCTGAGCGGGCAGTCAGCACAGAGCCCGCCGCGGGGCTCGAACCCACGAACCGCGAGATCATGACCTAAGCGAAAGCCGAAAGCCGGGCGCTTAACCGACTAAGCCACCCAGGCGCCCCCTGATTGGATTTTCTTGATCACTCTGAAACCACCCTCTTGGGCCCATGTCTTATCCAAGGCTACTGCCCTACTCTGGCTCTCCTCCCCTCCCAACTGGACAAGAGCAGTAATGGGTCTCCTTGATAATCCTTTTCCCCATGGCTGCTTGAATGACTTTCTGAAATGCAGATCTGCCCTTGGCTCTTCCCACCCTCTACTTCCAGTGGGAATCCAGGATGACTTGCTCCCTCCTTTTCATCTCCCTCATGCAAACCTCAAGCTCATAACTAGATTCTCCTTCATTCTCTCATAGCTATCCCCCCCTCTCTGTGGCCATGGCTACTGGCATGGTGGCTAAAGCCTTTGTCTCCTCCTCCTGCGTGCTCACCTTTGACTCCTTCTCCATCTTGCCCATATCGAATCAGTCAAGTCAAGTTCACATTCCCTTATGTGGCACATGAGGCCTGTGCTGACTAGCCCAGGAAAGCCTCCTAGGCCTCTACTTTACAGATCTGCTAACAGCTCCCTCCTTTCTCTTCTTGGGGCCTGCACTCTGGCCATCGTTCCCCCCTTACTTCACATAACAACTTCCATAACTAGATGCATGAGTTCCTTGAGAGCACAGATGTATCTTCTTCAACTTATGTCCCCGGTGCCTAGTACAGTGCGTGGCTCTTAGCAAGCATGCAACAGTGTTTGTTGAATGATTAAATTCTAAAATGAATGACTGGGTGTCATACAGCTTTCAAAGTGATGAGGTAGCTAAGATTCAAACTGAAGTCCATTCATTTATTCAATGAATTATTCATTAAGCTCCCATAGGCCAGGTATCATGCTAGGTGCTGGCTATACAGCATAGAACCAAACAAGAGAGGGTCCCTGCCCTCCTGTAGCTTAAGTGCTCTCTGAGATCAGAGATCATATCCTTTGCAGGTACACCAAACTCTATTGCAAGGAACTTCATTATAGTCTATTTAAAGTGCCATGAAACAAAACTACCAGTATAGCATGGTACACATTTCAGGAATGGGAAGTGAGTTTCAATAAGTGCAGTAGAAATTCAGAAGAAAAGGAAGCACTAGGTAGGAACTGGGATTCACAATGGCCCTTAAATTTTTTACTTTTCTTTTTAAGTTTATTTATTTTTGTGAGACAGAGAGTGAGAGCAAGCACACAGAGGAAGGGGAGGGGCAGGGAGAGAGAATCTCTGCTGACAGCGTGGGGCCCCACTCAGGGGCTATCTCACAAACCTTGAGATCAATGACCTGAGATGACCAAGAGTTGGACACTTAACTGACCTGAGACACCCAGGCTCCCCAGCCCTTAAAAGTATTAATAAGAAAGGAAGGCAGGAGGGGTGCCTGGGTGGCTCCGTTGGTTGGGCGTCCGACTTCAGCTGAAGTCATAATCTCATGGTTTGTGAGTTGGAGCCCTGCGTCAGGCTCTGCTGACAGCTCGGAGCCTGGAGCCTGCTTCGGATTCTGTGTCTCCTTCTCTTTCTGCCCCTCCCCCACTTGTGTGCGCGTGCGCTCTCTCTCTCTCTCAAAAATAAATAAACATTAGAAAATTTTTTTAAAAAGGAAGGAAAGCAAGAGAACATGGAAACAAGGTAAGTAGAACATCTGTGAGCACAAGAAGTCTGCATTCTGGACATCGGACGGGAGGCTCAATCATCCTTTAATTGGAGTGAGGTGTCTCTAGGGTATAGTGAATTTTAAGAAAATCAACGTGTAGATCCTCAACTTCCAAGTGGTCTCTTTACCAAAACTGCTCCCTTCTTCACAGTGTTGACTTCCCTACTTTCAGTAACAAGGGTCACCACTCACTCACCCACTATCTTTCAGTGGCGACTCCCCAGAGGGGTAAACGCCCTGGAACCCTGAACAAAGCAACGATTTGCAAAGCTGGTGGTGAATGTGGGTGCTGAGGAAACGAATGGCTCAAAAGCTGGACAACAAATTCTTTTTGTTTTCAAGTCAGGAGGTTTCTAAATCTTTGCTTTCAAAACCTAGAAGGACTTAATTGCATCGTCAGCTGAAAAATCATTAACAATCTCTTTTTATAATAGATCTTTGTGATTTTTTTTGTAAACAACTGAGATTTAGATGCCACTGCTCTATTAAAACTCTCAGTTCCCATTTACTTATTGATATGAACAAGGTTTCTCAGCTTAAAAATGAAAACATGGGCCTGGAAGTGATGCTGAATGCAGTATTCCTGCAGTAAGTCATATTCAACTATAAACATACAAACTACCTGGGGGGTGGGGGGGAAGCAGCCCATTTATTCATTAAGAAATACATTTCCGGGGGGCACCTGGGTGGCTCAGTTGGTTAAGCAGTTAAGCGTCTCACTTTGGCTCAGGTCGTGATCTCATGGTTTGTGAGTTCCAGCCCCACCTCAGGCTCTGTGCTGACAGCTCGAGCCTGGAGCCTGCTTCGGATTGTATCTTCCTCTCTCTCTGCCCTTCTCCTGCTTGTGCTCTGTCTATCTCTCTCTCTCAAAAATAAATGAAACATTAAAAATATTTTTAAAAAGGCAATACATTTCTGGGGCATCTGGATGGCTGAGTCAGTTAAGCACCCTACTTGGGGTCAGGTCATGATCTCATGGTTTGCGGGTTCAAGCTCTGCCTAGTGTGAGTCTGCTCGGAATTCTCTTTCCCTCCTCACTCTGTCCCTCCCCTGCTCATGCCCTCTCTTTCTTATTATTAATAAATAAATAAACTTTAAAAATACATTTCCAATATATTGTTTCTGTTTATGTGTCATATTTATAAAAATCGTAATATTTATATTGATTTGATCAATTGGGTATTAATTTTGTAATGGCCACTCAAACCAGAAAAAAATTCTCAATTAGGGTTATAAAACTTTAAACTGTAAAATCTATATAAAACTATAAACTTACATGAACCTAAAATTTTTTTACTTTTTTTTTTAATGTTTTATTTATTTCTAGGAGAGAGAGAGAGAGACAGCATGAGCAGGGGAGGGTCAGAGAGAGAGGGAGTCACAGACTCTGAAACAGGCTCCAGGCTCTGAGCTGGCAGTCAGCACAGAGCCCGACGCGGGGCTCGAACCCACAAGCCGCAAGATCATGACCTAAGTGAAAGTCAGGCGCTTAACCAACTAAGCCACCCAGGCGCCCCACATGAACCTAAAATTTTTAAGATTTTCAACATATATACATATTTTGTTTGCAGAGATGTATGATACAGTAATCAATAAGAGACTTGTGCAAAAAATATGTTACATTGATCAGATTTTTGAGGGGCAAGTGGAATGGAAATGCAAGTGCAAGGAGAAGAGACAATGTAGAATTTTTTATTGATGAAGAAGAGCTTCTTCACGTATTTTTAAGATGGATTATGGTAAACATCAAATCACTATGGGATTTAGGTCTTATTCAACACATTTAAAAGGGTAATGGGCGCCTGGGTGGCTCAGTCATTAAGCATCTGACTTTGGCTCAGGTCATGATCTCATGGCTCATGTGTTCCAGTCCCATATTGGACAAACTCATGCCCGCTCAGGTGAGCTTGAGCCCTGCCTTGGGTGAGCCCTGCTTCTCTCTCTCCCTCCCCCCTCCCGCCTTCATGGGATTCTCTCTCTCTCTGCCCCTCACTCATTTGCGTGCTCTGTCTCTCTCTCTCTCAAAATAATAATGGATAATAAAGCAGTTTTATATGAAAATGTCAATATTTATAAAATAATAAAACTATCCATTTTCTAAGTTTTAAACTAATGGAAAGAAATCTT